>NC_089767.1:41492008-41554508 GCF_040412425.1 Macrobrachium rosenbergii | reverse complement strand
TAAATGGTCGACAAGTTAGTTACCGTTGATATTTGCATTAATTAACATTAAAAAATCTTCAGCTTTGATAAGGTTATGCTAATGACCTCTATTTTCTCTGAAGTATAGTTTGGACAGCTTTTGCTCTCGAATAATGACGATATCCGTCACTATCGCTTTATTCCAAATGCAGTGAGGATGGTTCAGCGATCACTTCAACTCAAGATGTAGTAATAATCGCCTTGCGGTACTCCTACAATTCACTAGGGAGAGCGAGAGAGGATGCTGATTTTTTTGAGGAAAAGAATAAAATTTTAAGAACTAATCTTGGGACATCGTGCCCAATTCCCGATTTTGCCTAACCTCTCAAGACGTAGATCATTACCCGAATACCAGTTATCGTTAGTATTAAGGTAAACTCGTTAGGATCCCACCCCTTGGATCATGCAATTCATTCCTCGACGAAAGTAAGCCTCCCTAAACAAAAATTCTCATAATGCAGATTATGCTGAACCCCTGGCTGTGGCTATGAAGTCACAAACGTCCCAGTTTGCGTTGTTATCACGTCTAAATGACCGTCAGAATCCTGAGGAGCAATAATGGTAGGTAGTGCCTTTAGGCCTGCTGCTAGTTCGAAGTCTCATATTTTAAATAACAACTGTGGACACATGCACTTCTTTCTCAGGAAAAATAAGAAAAACAAACTCTAATGGACAGATGTCATTGTGTTACCGCATCTATATCTCTCTTCGCCTTAATTACTCCATAGCAATGAGGGAAAGTGAGACAAACTGTTATTACTTATTTCTTCTGTTTTTCCCACAGTCTTTCTTCATTTTCAGGTCCGACTTCGAACTAACATCTAATAGTCTTTATTTATCTGAAGCTGTTGTTTTCGAGAACCTCAGCACAACATAACATAACTCTTGGTCACGTTCACTCTCAACTCTCCCATGCTGTAAAAACCGAGGAAATCTGCACCAACTGCGGAGGCACCAGATGAAAAGCCAACAAGAGCGGTCACTGCTATATTCATACTTCATTGGCTGAATTGTAGCTGAACCAGTTGTGCAGAACACTTCCACAATATCAGCCGTCCTGCACAACTACACAGAAGACTCATGGAACCTGCTAATTCTTAGGTTGTTTTTATAGTTTTTCTAAGAAGAAAGGAGGGACATTTTCATCGTCACATTTGTGTAAGGAGGGCGGATACATGTGTGACTGGATGAATTGATACATATCTAAAAAAGGTGTAGCCTAACTGTAGAAGAGAGCAGTAGGTCTATTCTCAACACTTCTAGTTGCAGGCCATTTCTTTACAAGACTTAATAAGAAAAGCTGAGGAGATGCAAAAAATAACAACTATCTTGACATTCAAAACTTGTGATATAGTTGAAATGAACCCCGGAGTAACGTGTAGCAGTAGCTACTCGTTTTCAACTTGAGGACAATTTCAAAATGCTCTGGGGACTAAATTACTCATCTACGCAATTGTTGCTTTCTTTTACAGGGTTTCCATCAAAACTTTTACATGGTGATGAAAGGATTCTATCTCCAGAATGCGTGAAGTGAAAGTCTACATTTTGCTTCTCGGGTTAAGTTTTACAGGTAAGACCTAGATGCACAATTCCTTCCCTTTTATTTTATAATAAAACGAGCTCACAACAAGCAAGGATCAGCACAACCCATAAAGGACCTACTATGTATGTCATTCATCTAGATATCTGTTTGAAGCATTTTCCTAATTGGGACAGCTAGACTGCGCCTTGTATAACTTTCGCTTTGCACTGTGGCGGCGTAACAACCTTTCCTTATAGTTTAGTTACAGTGCATCGAGAAGTGATGTTACCAACTCTTTAAAAACTCCTTTTCATTTTAGCGGTATGCAGTCAGCAGGATGCCAAGCCCCCAAGGATCCTAGAAGGGGAACAACTTCTGGCAAATGGAACTGTAACACTGACTTGCGTGGGAGACGAACCTCTCGTCTGGACATACAAATACCAGGACTGCCAAGTTGTAAGTCTCTCCCCATTAGGGTGCGCGCAAGTGTTGCATTTGCGCTGAATACAGGGCTATATATTGGCCAAGTTGAACTGGGAAATTTTAAACAGCAGTTTTTCTTTTCATGACATAGGACCCAGAGATCATGTGTTTAAGAATGCTAGGGAGGAAAAGAAGGCTAGTGACCTAAACAGATGCAAAACATCGCAGAAAACTGAAACTTGCCGTGTTCCTGCCATCACCAACCACTACCAAATAACGTGGAAAACGAATCTTGACTTTTAATAACAAACTTTCTTAACATCACTGGCTTAGTTCTACGTTACACAATGTTCACTTGTGAATCGCTTTTGTATTTTACTGAGTTTGTATTTATTTATTTACTCGATGTCTAAATTTCACCGAACTTTACAAGAGAGTCAGTTAACCCCACGAAACATGTCATGCCTTCAACTGCCACTTTTATTTTTTGTGTCAACAATATTTGGATTGCCAGGTTTACTGACTGCTGCTTTCCTTTCGCCCCACACCTCTGGAATTCTCTTCCTGCTTCCTTTTTCCCCCATTCATATATATTCTTCCCTCGTTTATCTTCTTGTTTCCAGCAGACCTAAACTGGACAGGGGACCAATTGAACAATCTCCTCTCTTTTTATATACCTACTCTTTTCATGCCTAAGGCACTATCTGTACTCTCCTTGACAAAGCTGACACCCCCACCTCCTTACACCCTTTCGCCATTAATTTTGTCACAACCAAGACTTCTCTCCAAGTTTTCCCCAGTGGGCATACATATTTTCATACCACTGATATGAATTTCATGTGTAAAGTGTTTCTCTTATAAAAAAATGCTTTCTTTCTGTAAACTAACTCGAACATGTGTTTAATTTTTTATTACCCAAGCAAGTTTTTTTTAATGCATTCCTCATCTGATCATCTTTATTTCAGGAAATGAGAAACCAACCCCGGACTTTGAAGACAGATGACAAATATCAATCCAAACTGGAGGTATAAGAAGAATCCAAGACATATATGTTTGATATACAACAGTGAAGGCAACAAGCTTATGACTTTGAAGGCAGCAAGTTTTTTATATATACTGAATTTTGTACAGTACAAAGAGTGACTATGGCTCTATTTTAACATAACTTCTAAATGATGTTACGCCTGTTATATTTCAGCTAAGTGGCATTAACAGTCAGGGCCATTACCACTGCCATTATGAGAACACTAGCCTGAGTGACCCCGGGGCATCTGCCAGTACTTATGTCTACCTTTTTTGTAAGTGACAGCGCTTCTTCCTTCAACACAAACTTATGAAAGTCGATTGTTTTGATGAAAAATTCCACTGCCATAGAAATATAACTTGTTTAATTTACGAGTCTCTACCACATTCCAAGAGTTCATTTTCATAGAATGTTATTCGACAATGGCAGATATAAAATGTCACTCTCAGTGCTGTTCTCATTTAAGAATTTAAAACCTCAGCATCAATAACAAATCTTTCAAGTTAAGCTGCTTTTCTCTACAGCTGATGAAGAAGACTTTGCCGAACCTGATTTAGGTCCGTGTCAAAACCATAAGGAAACAGGGCATGTCGGTGGCCAAGTAGTACTGGACTGTAGACCCACCCAGCCCAATCTTACAGTTGTTGTTGAACATGGTGGCAAGGTAAGGAATTAATTCATCTGTACTTCGTAACAGACAACCTACGTTTTTCGATGTTTTATCTGCAACCTTCGTTATATCAGTAACAACAGACTTTCGTTAATCACTGAATAAGTAAGACGTAACCTGACAACGCCAATTTTAGCCTAGAGACTACATTTGCATCTTGTATTATTTAGATTTAATATATAGCCATATCCGCCTACTTGAATTTCAACAACGAATTTTAACCTGCAACTCAAACCAAAAACTTCAAGGTTTTAACTTTCAAGTTAATAGGTATAATCTGTGTTTTAAGCTGCAGAAGATTATGCTAATAAAATTTTGAAAAAGAAGACAACTTTACTTTATTAACTAAAAATGCAACTTAAAATTCAACCTATGATTTACAAAGTATAACTTTTAAA
Source organism: Macrobrachium rosenbergii (assembly GCF_040412425.1). Lineage (NCBI taxonomy): Eukaryota > Metazoa > Arthropoda > Malacostraca > Decapoda > Palaemonidae > Macrobrachium > Macrobrachium rosenbergii. The sequence goes on along the minus strand of NC_089767.1, from coordinate 41,550,451 downwards.
GTGGTGCTCTACACTCAGTAACACTGAAGTTATGAATTATAACCTCTATCTTACAACCTACAACATCTAACCACAGACGTAATCCTTAACCTATGAATTATGACCTTAATATAACCTAGGTCCATGAATTATAACATTTAAACTTTAATAACTGAGGCGTAACTCGCAATTTTGCCCGTTGATTTATAGTGTATATTATACAGCCCTTAACTGATGAATATATTTAACCTGTGACTCTCATACTTCAGTTTCAACATTTACCATGTTTCAGTATTTAATTTCCACCTTTTAACCATAACATCATCCTTTAATAGTACTTAAACTTTTCCCTTGAGAGCCACTACTAGCCCCACCTTTTTCTCGTTAACATCAACTCTCACTCTGTAACTCTTGACATCTCATCCATTTATTCTTATCTTGCAGACTGAAACATTTTAGCCTTTAACTATTAACGTTTACAATTTAAATCTTACAGTTTCACCTTTAATGTCAAGACTTCAGTTTAATTAAATATTTTACATTGTAACCTGTGACTAGGCTTTTAACCTCCAGTGTCAAGGTGTTTCTTGAAACTGGAAGATTAAATTTGAGCTCTTCAGCATGCAAGTTTTTACCACTCATTTCAAATATTTTAGCGTTTGACCATAAATTTTTAATCCTGAAGCTTATAACCTTCAGCTAAACCTTCCAATCCCAGCCAATAACCTCAGCTTTTTTATGTCACCCCTTTTCATCATATGAAGGAGATACACAGAGGTCCTTTGGAGGATCCGAGGGCGGGCTATGAGCTCAGAAACCTGACGGAGGACAGCAAGGGACAATATAAGTGTTATATTTTTAGCGGTTATATCTATAAGAACGGCAACAAGAGTATTGAAGTGGAAGGTACGGCCTTCATTCTTGAATGTCTCTCTCTCTCTCTCTCTCTCTCTCTCTCTCTCTCTCTCTCTCTCTCTCTCTCTCTCTCTCTCTACCTTGTGCTCGCGCGCCCGAGTGTGTGTGTGTGTGTGTGTGTGTGTGTGTGTGATAATAAATCTGAATAGTGATGGAATAGTGATATCTTAATAAAGATTTTTCTAAATAAAATTTGAAGCAACAGTAATTAATTTTGACATTTTATATGCGACAATGCAGACCAATGTCGTGTGAAACCAAAGCAAGCTTAAGTGTGGCAAAACTTTCAGTGTCCTTCCTCATTTTGATCTCTGTGTTAATCTGTAAACGAGCAGAACGAAATGTCACTTTTCATGTAATCATGAAAAAAAATCCTAATAACTTGGCCAAAAAAAAAGGTACGTTTTTCTCATATTGTATAAACGGATAAAACAAAACTCGAGGAAGAGAGAAAGATGAAAAGTGAAATTTCCGGCTTTACATTGAGTGCATCCTGAATAACGCTTCAAATCTTGCAATGGAAGGTGGAGCCTCTTCACTTAAACAACACTACATCATACGTTTGTATGACCTCAACTATATATACTTTCATATTTGCATGTGTGTATACATATATAGATATGTGCATGTGTGTGTGTGCGCGCGCGCGCATGTATGAGTCTGTATGTGTACAGGTTTCGCACTACTATGATAACTGTAGGCATAATTGAAATTATGAGTGATACCTGTCCAGATAAATGAATCAAACTCTGTAAATGTGATAATCCCACTTTGAAATATTGGATATAGCGATCAGCAGAAAGATAATCTGGTACTTTCAATGTCTGTATAATGTGTCCACTGGCTTCATTCTGTCTCAAATGTTTCAGTTAAAGGACCTCTGAAACCGCCAAGGTTGAACATCGCCAAGAATACTTTTCCAGTGGTGGGCTATGACATGAAACTTTTCTGCCAAATTTTGGATAACAAATTCCAGTCGCAGCCCACTTTACCTGGACTCTGCCCAATGGAGTGAGTAGATATATATATATATATATATATATATATATATATATATATATATATATATATATATATATATATATATATATATATATACATACACACCAGCAGGTATGGCTACTTTGTATATATGTTTTTAACTATACACGGTTTCCCCGAACATGAACTGACACCAGAGACAAGACAACCTTCCAGGTCAACTGCCCATTCACACCTAAACTGTCCCACCGCAGATGAAAGGACTGAGCAGAAAACCTTTGCACAAAACGCTCTCATCCATCCTTTCACACGAACTCCTCATTTCTCACCTTTCCAGTTCTTTTTAAAGCCACATATACTCGGCAAACAGTTCATCTGTTAATTTGTTAATTGATCCGTTTTTCTAATAACTGATCTCTTTCTGTATTTCCCATTACCTTCTGTTACGTTTTCGAATGAACACCGAATTCTTTGGAAGCTTGAATTTCAAGTCAATGGCCCCTGTGAGCTTGTCCCATATGAAAAGGCTTCATCTCCTGAATAACAACAATAATAATAATCTAAACAACTTCCTCTTTCTTTCATACATACTCACATTCACAACTCTGCCTTCACAAGGGGAACAGTTCCTTCATACATTCCCACCTGGGCTTCCATAGACACCTCAAGTCTAATTCCAATCTTTGTGCATCCCCGGCTACCTTCCTTTTACACACACACACACACACACACACACACACACACATATATATATATTATATAATTTTCGTTCATTCCAGAGAAAAGTTGAGATAGCACCAGAATATCATAGTGTTCAGTCGCACATGTATTATACAAGTTACCTTCGCGTCCCAAACGTCACACTAGAGGACAGCGGAACATACAACTGCACAGTCAACATCGAAGGGCGATCTCCCTTACCGGCGACACGGGACATAAACATTAAAGGTAAACTGTTTCTTCTTTCATTATTTCGAACAAAGGGAATGGCGTTTAGGCTGTGTGTTGTTATAAAGAAACTTTACGAAATTTGGTCAAAGAGATTTCATATTTTTTTCTTCGTATTAGTACAAATATACGTGTTCCATTTTCCAGAGAATGAGAATCCCTTCCTAACAGTTAGCACTGACACACAAAACATCACATGCAGCACAGGAGAGGACGTATTTTGGAAGCTCGAGGTTGCAAGTTTTCCTCCATCCTTCACATTACAGTCAAACAGCAAGGTAAGTGATAACTTACTTGAGAGAGATCTCATCTATACTTCATTTTCCCCTCTCCATCCTTTTTCTTACTCATGACTTTCTCCCTATAATTTCACCTTTTATTCCTGTTTCCTTCTGTACGTCACTTCTCCCCCGTTGCATTGATGCATAAGGTACCAAATTTTTTACAGTTTACCAAAATCTAACATTTATCTTAGCTTAATTAACTTAATTCACTTTCTACTCATTTTCATGTTGACTGCTCTTATCCTTGTCAGACAATGCAATAAAATCCGATGATGCTTACAGTTTTGAAGAAAATACTCAAAAGAACTTGAAGCCTACCATAATGTAAATTTAGGATGGAAGCTAAACTCCAGTTAAACTATTCAGTTCAAAACTAAAACTGCCTGAAGCCTTGAGTTGCATTCCAAGTGTCAATCTGAATCTCGGAACTACAAAGACCCTTTCGGTCTCAGATCGACCACCGGCAGTACCCGAACGGCACATGCATACTTGAGAAGAAAAGAGCGACACCTTCTGACTTTGGCGAGCACACGGTGACCGTGACAACGAACACCTCACTTGGCGTCAAAACTGAGCAAGTCTCCTTGTACCTGGAAGTCAAAAGTAAGTTCTCTTCTTTACATTCAACCTTTTTGCTCCATGGCAGGTCCCTTTTGTGAGCTTAGAGATCAGGAATTTTTTGCTAAACTATTTTTCATAGTTAAAAAAACATATTTGCCCTGTAATTGTTTCTTTTCACTCATTCACTCAGGAAATTCGTTGCAAATTTAGACTTGGTAATACCACGGCCTCACTAATTAAAGTCATGTACGAAAAATTTCTGACTAAATAAGGCCTACAGCATTATTTTTAGACATTCACCATCTGAAGCTCCTTCACTCGGGTTTAAAATTAAACTGCTTCTCCAAAACAGGTGAAACGGAGCTGAAAATAACGGGAATAAACGCCACCACGAGACCAAACGCCACAATAACTCTCAGTTGCAATGCTATTGGGTATCCTATGGAGAACATCACTTGGCATTATCAATCCTGCCCAGACGGTGTATGCCCCGAATCCTTCAGGGAACCAGAGGTATGAGGGTATCTGTTATTCACACATCTGTTTTGCAAGAGGCAAAAACTGGCATCATTTCTCGGTTAAATTCTTCCATTAAATAATATCATTAACCCTAATAAATGCTTTTGGAGGTTTTAAAATATTAAGTGGACATCCTAGGTTTTCCCTCCTCTACTGTATTTCATTTTACCTCTTGCCCTCCCACATTCTTATAAGAAAGTTCACTAATATGGATCTACATTACATGTAAAAAGGGGGTAACAATTTGTTTACTTACTTAGCGTTGATTTATAGGGTTCCGAGATTACGTATGCAGTACACAAGGGGAACCACCATTCATCCGAATGCACGTTTGTGGCTAAAGAATTTGCCAGGATCCGATGTCGGTCTGGAAAGAAAGAGGAATTTGCGAATATTGTAGTTTCAGGTTTGTTGATCTTTCTTCCTTCCCGTCTTATCATTCTCCTTTCTTTACATGAAATATTCTTTCATTCAGCTCTAGCGTGATGGATTGCTTTGGCGCTAACAAAAATTTTTATGAGGCTTTCTTTCTACTCTTTTATTCTCAATATACCACAACTGAAATTTTCTCTCTATACTTATATATACTGTATGAAATACTTATATATACTGTATGTATATATATCAACAGATTATATTCATATATAAATATTTATTCGATTAGTCTTCATATAACACATTCACTTCGAATTCATTATACCTTGGGACAAACAAGATTCTAACCAACGTCTCCTTGAGACTGGAACGTGGGCCACAGTGACTTTATCCCCTATTGTCGACTGAGAGGATGAAGTCTCTTGTTACCCCAGTTCAGCTCAAATCCTGGTCAGGGTATCTTGCATAACGTCCTATGTTAGAGTGAATTTGACATAATGGGTTATTTGTGGTTTTATATTTGAGAGTATAAAACAGTTATGAGTAAACTTTGTTACAAACTGTCATTCACACGTACACACACACACATATATATATACACACACATATATATATATATATATATATATATATATATATATATATATATATATAATTATATATATACACATATATATACACATATGCAATCATTAAGCTACAAATGTCGTTCAATATCCAATTCACTCTGCTTCGGGAATATCCCCGAAGGGGAATTATAAGTGATAAATGGATCGAAACTGAAGTACCGACCCATTTATTACTTGGAATTCCCATTCTGTTATATTCACGAACTAGCGTGAATTGGATATCAAACGACATTTATGGCCTAATGATTGTATATATATATATATATATATATATATATATATATATATATATATATATATATATATATATATATATATATATATAATATATATATATATATATATATATATATATATATAGCCTATATATATACGCTTGAGTATAAAAAAGGAGAGAAATGTATAAAAAGGTGAGAAATTAGTTGAGAAATTTGCTACAAACTGTCAGACATTATATGCATTCAAGCATAAACATGCCATTTATATATATATATATATATATATATATATATATATATATATATATATATATATATATATATATATATATATATATATGTATATATATATGTATATATGTATGTGCATTATGTCATTTGTGATTTATATATTTATGTTCAGCAGAAAAGGGTTTTACGAGATCATGTTTATTACAGTTGAAAAGATGCATAACAATCAATACATAAATTCCACACTTATCTCCCTCTCCTGCTCTCTAGTCGACTGTAAATCATCAGCAAAATTCACGGAGCACATCTTGTATACTTTCATGTTAATTATTATTTTTAACAGTAACTTTTTTTCCCCAGAGTTCGCAGAGTCTTTTTCCTTCAAGTACAGCGGCACCGGTGGAATGAAGGACCTGCTAACAACTTCCAATTATACTTCCATCGAGACGGATTCTTTCGCCTTGACTTGTGCAGCCTCCAGGTTCACCTTTTCTTCCGTCAATCTTACGTTCTCGCACTCAGGCAAGGGAGTGTCTTCAGGAGGTAAAGGATTTCACTTCTTTATCCCAAGCAAAACACACGAAGCTGCTTTCTTCCCTTACGCTAGAAGGGGGTCCAGAATATGTGAAAAGTGTTAGGATGTCAGAGACATAAGTCAGGTACTCTCTCTCTCTCTCTCGTTGCTGATAATAGGCTCAAAGCTCCTTTTCTTATACTTTCTTGGGAAACACTTTGTTTTGAGTGTAACATACTGGCATTGTTTGTGGCCTTTTGCATTGGATAAGTCACAGCATTATCTTGTTCTTCGCTAGTGCAGTCTACAATATAATCTTGTGAACTCTTCCCTCCTTTTGAATATCCTGTCTTATTTAGGCTACCGTACTTCCCAAGCTTTATACTGTTTCCTCAATATGTCAATGATCACTGTATGTTTATGGAGTTCTAGCTTGACACTTACGGTGGGTGAAAGCAAACACCAATATAAAGTGGGTTCTTACATTGTAATCTTGCGGAATGATACAAAACAGAGGGCGAAAGTTAAATGAAATCGTCGGGGCGATCTCTGGCTAACTGTGCGAATGACTGTCCCAGGTGCAACAGTACTGCCGAAATATCACTGTTCCCATGACATGCATACATTAAAGGAAGCAGTGATGGCATAAACATAATATTATTAATACATAGGAATGTTTGTAATAGTACATAAACATAATATATAAGGGTACAAGAGATTATATGCAATGAATGAAAACTGGCACATAAGGAGTGTCCTTCTCATATAACAAATGTGCCACGCTATCTTTAATATGCCAACAATTACGTCCTGTCTCTTTAATTTATCCAATTCTTTTGCACCAGAAAAAATGCTCCGTAATATCATGCTCTTTACAGAGAGCACAAAATTCATCTACGTACTTTCATTTCGAGCTTGCCTTTATATCCAGCATGTTTATCCTGGCTTTCATGATGAGGGTATCCTCATCTTTACTCGATTTTTGTGTAAGGGTGTGGGTTGCTTCCTGTTCTATAATTTCACTTCTTTTTCTATTGTTTCTTCCAGATATTCTATCATTCTTTGTCATTATTTTTGCAGTGCTCTTATTTCCAATTTGCAGCGTCCCTTCGGCCCCCTAGCTGTGACCCCCGTCATTCCTTTTACTGTACCTCCGTTCTTATTCTCCTGTTTCCATCGTACTTTCCACCCTCTTCTAACAGTTGATTCATAGTGCAACTGCGAGGTTTTCCTCCTGTTACACCTTTCAAACCATTTTACTGTCAATTTTCCTTTCAGCGCTGAATGACCTCATAGGTCCCAGCGCTTGGCCTCTGGCCTAAATTCTATATTCTATCTTCTATTTATATGTGGCCCAATAAAGAACAAGACTAAATATTTCCTGATAGAAAGCTTATGGCAAATACCACGCATTTATTTTTGGGGTTTAATACATACCCAACAGTGGCGATTCTCTATATCTGATTGCCTGTTGGAGAAAATATAGTAGGCGCGATCTTTTGAGCACAAAGAATGCCTGTTGGAGAAAATATAGCAGGCGCGATCTTTTGAGCACAAAGAATCTTTTTTGTTACTTCTGGTGACTCCAGGACAGGAAAATAGATTGGCTTGGCCCAAATATTACATTTTGCCTTGATAGAACAACTCTGGTTTTTTATTAGTTGTCTGAAATTTCTTTATATAGTGGTAGTCAATGCCATTAGAACTTTTTCAAAACCACCCCTAGGAACTACATAACTCCAAAGGAAAAAAGCTTCATCACACTTATCAAATCTAAAATCAAATCTTCAAATTTTTTCAGGGAACCAATTTTACAATTTTTTAAAATCAGTTTTCACTGTTGATTATTTATACCCGAGATAGTGTTGCCAGATTATTCTGTTTACAGATTATACAGTACCTGTTGTCAAAATCAGCAAAGTAGGTGATTTTGACATGATTGCTACCTTAGACGTTGCAAACGTCAGCAGTAGAGATGACGGGACATATAAGTGCACTGGACTTCGAAAAACGGGTGATCAGAGCAGAGAGATGACACTGTACCACAAAGTCGATGGTGAGAATAATCTATAAATAATTTTTGGTTTTTCTTGTACACGTGCAATTATTCTCTGGCAATCATCCTTGCAGTTTTCCTTAACTGTCATCAAAACCATTTGACCCAGGGGTCATGATACTGATAGCGAGATCACGTCATCACTCCCAACTGATTTTGCTGTACACGGGATAAGGGTTAAACTAGCCATAAATTTTCAGATACGCTTTTTTTTTATATATATATATTCCTTCCCACCTCGTAGTACAAAATACATAGTATTTAACACACACCAGGTCCTTCCTTTTTCATACAGGCACCACATCCTCGACTAAACTCACTGAATACTCACATCATTCTAGAATTTTCATTCGTGTTTAACTGTTATACTGGGGACAAATATGAGGTACTTGACTATCTTTTTGATTTAGCCAGAGTCAGTGATCTACAAAAGCAGCAATTTCCAAGTAATATCGCTTACTTTATGCACGAAGCACAACAGTACTTTGTGTTCACCCACCTGTGTTCCCTAAAACAAAGCAACCGCAGGGTTAAAAAAAAAACGGACAAAAAACAAGAGTAATGCACTGCAGCGGTTACTTAGCAAGAATATTTTATCTTTGCAGCTCTCATCCCTGTAGTTCTCGAAGGAACAGGAAACATGCGGCCAAATGACCACAAGGAAGAGCGGATGGTCCGACATGCTTTCACTTTCAGTTGTTCCGTCTCCGGCACACCTCCCATCGACATCACCTGGACAAAAGTTCGTTTTCTCGCGTACTCTTCAACCTTGAGCTTTGCTCTCAGTCATTCATGTTGTCTTTGCAGGTTTGAGTGTAACGAGCATTTGTAATACTCTATTATTATTATTATTATTATTATTATTATTATTATTATTATTATTATTATTATTATTATTATTATTATTAGGGAGGAGACCTTCCCTGAGGCAGTTGCATTGGAAATTATAGCTGTTTTACCACGGCATTTAATTTATACAGTCTTCTCTATTCGTCTTACAATCTTCTTTTCATCAGCATGTAGCTGGTATATCAAGTTTCCTAAGGACATACAAAGATTTCTGTTGCCTTAGGTCTGTTTCCTCCAACGTGTCGACAGTGCACTGGCGGTCCTCTATGAGAGTAAAAAAGCAAATGAATTAATTAAGATACGAGAAATGTAAGAAATCAGCCGACACCAAACACAGTCATGAGAGAGAGAGAGAGAGAGAGAGAGAGAGAGAGAGAGAGAGAGAGAGAGAGAGAGAGCACCGGACGCCGATGACATGTCACCTGGATGGCCTATGATACCTACCACACCAGTGGGGATGCCCAAGCCAACACCCTCCTCCAGCCAGCAACAACGGCTAGGTCTACTGTAGATGATTTCGTCACCAACCTATGACTAAAATTCACCCTACTGACCAACCCATCTATTGTAAATACTGACCAACCCATCTATTGTAAATACTGACCAACCCATCTATTGTAAATACTGACCAACCCATCTATTGTAAATACCCTGCCTGCTATAAATACCTGTACATGACGTATCTTAATTCATTTGCTTTTGTACTTTCATAGCTGACCGTCAGTACGCTGTCGACATGTTAGAGGAAATAAACCAAAGACAACAGAAATCTTTGTACGTCCTTAGGAAACTTGGGACACCAGCCACATACTGATGAAAAGAAGAGTTTCAGACGAACAGAGACGACTCTATATATAAATTAAATGCCGTGGAAACAGCTATTATTAATATGATATTATGATTATTATTCAGAAGATGAAAGCGCTTATTTTTCATGCATGCTTTGTTTTTTCATGTATTCTTCAACCTTACCGCTGCTCTCAGTCACTCATGTTGTCTATACATATATGAGGGTAACCAGAATTTATAATACTCTAAGAAAGCCTTTTTTTTTTTACGCATGCTTTATTTTGTCATGAATTCTTCAACCTTAAGTACTACACTCACTCATGTTGTCTAAGCATGTATGAATGTAACTGGAATTTGTTATACTCTGAAAGAGTTTGTTTTTCATGCACGCCTTGTTAGAGAAGGGTATTACTAGTATATAAAGCTTTTCTAATCATGAAAAATACTTATTTGACGCCTCATGGCGGTTATGACCAGTTTTACTGTCGTTGTGGTTGTTATTGTTGTAGTGGAGATAAACCAGATAAAAAGTTTACCCAAGAGATTCAAATTCTCAACAGGATGATCAGCCTCTCCCTAGTAATTTCGGTGAACTCGGGGAGGACAACCAGACCATAACGATCGCTCACCTGGATCCCATAATCCACTCGGGACGTTTTGTATGCGAGCCTAGAAATAGGGCCGGATCTGTTAGAGGATTTCTCACCCTAACTGTGCGTGGTAAGTCTCTCTCTCTGTATTTATGTAAATGTGTGTATATATACATATATACTGTATATATATATATATATATATATATATATATATATATATATATATATATATATATATATATATATATTATATACACATGGAACTAATCAACACATGCGCATTTGTTTCACAGAAATAAATTTCTGACTTGCACCGGGAATCAAACTGTTGGCCCCTCAAATAAAGGCCAGGTTGCTACCAATTGACCCACACGAGTCATTAGAGAAGCTGGAACCTAAATACTTCTGTACATGAGGATTTTCCTGGGTAGGCTGCCGCCTAACATTCCAGCGAATTCTACCCAACTGGTAGCGGCCTGGCCTTTCCTTTGAAAGATTGGGGTTCGATCCCCATATGAGTCCAAAATTTATTTGTTTGAAACACCAGCATATATACATTGAAGGGGTAATTCGAATGAAATGCTACCAATTGACTCACTGGTGGGTCGGGAAGTTGGGTAAAATTTGTTGGTTTTTTAAGCGGTATCTGCTCAGGAAAAACCTCAGTTACAAGAGCACTTAGGTACCAGCTTCTTTTAAGACCTGTGTAAATCAGTTGATAGCACCTTGGCCTTTCATCTGAGAGACTGGGGTTCGATTCTGATGCCAGTCAGAAAATATATATATATATATATATATATATATATATATATATATATATATATATATATATATATATATATATCTTTTAATATATATATATATATATATATATATATATATATATATATATATATATATATATATATATATATATATATATATATTATTAATATATATATATATATATATATATATATATATATATATATATATATATATATATATATATATATATATATATATATATATATATATATTGTGTTTGTGTATAACTGAATCACGAAAATATGGAATGTGATGAATATATACTGTAAATAAGAACAAAATCCAGGAAGGAATGAGAAACAATGGAGTGCTGCAAGGCCTTTCGACTTGTTGAAAGGCCTTGCAGCACCATTGTTACTCTTTCCTTCATGGATTTTGTCTTTATATATATATATATATATATATATTTATATATTATATATATATATATATATATATATATATATATATATATTAACTTTATCACATACACAATTGTTCTGTGCATTAGTAGAATTACTAAAAGGACCTCATTCAAACTGGATGGTACGGATACTTGATAATGTGGACTGTTTGTCCAAGAAAGCTTGTAACTTTTTCTGAATAAAAAAACTCCGTTAGATACCATCCAGTTTGAATGAGGTCCCTATTTAGTATATATATATATATATATATATATATATATATATATATATATATATATATATTATGTATGTATGTGTGTGTATATATAATTAAATATTAGGAGCCCATACAAATGCCAAAATATGGAAAATAAAGGCTATATTTCAGAGACCAAACTGTCTCTCTCCTCAGGCAAATAGTAAATGAGAAAAAGTTACAGAAACGCAGTAGTTGTACCAGAAGGTCCAAAGGTCAGCCGTTACGTCACTCCAGTTGACAATTTCTTTTTAATCTTCTTAATCGCTGGTTGGAGGAAGATTTTATATATAGTAACTGAATCCCACACACCTCTTGGAAGATTCATGGTGTTTCTTTGTTTAATCAAAGCCGATTCCACCATCTAGCTTTTGAACCGACAATTGCTGCTATAAATAATACGAGACATATTCCAGTTTATTCTGTGATTATGGTTATTTATGTGGTTAAAAGCAGCTGAGCTCTGTTGTCCGTACCTAACTGAAAGTTTATGTTGTATTAATCTCTGGGGGAGTGATTTGCCTGTAAAGCCGATATGAGATTGGTCACAGTTGAGGCAAGGGATTTCGTAAACTCCTGTGTCTTTGGGGTACTGGCTTTTGTTGGGCGTTAATCAGGATTTGGCCAAGGTATTTCGGTAGGTAAAAGCAAAAGGGTTGAGTTTCCAGGTGTCTGTTTCATCGTCTTAATCCTGTCCAGGTGTGGGGTTTTTATTTTGTTGTTGGGCATCTCTCTGGTCTTGTTATGGGGGGGACGGTAGAAAATAGTGTTTGCTTTGTGGATAGCTTTTTAAATTGTATAGCCAGGGTTATTTAGAGATGACAGTTGCATACGGATTAGTTCAATTTCATTTTCCAGAAAATCCATGGAGCAAATCTCTATGACTCTTAAGAATAAATTGCTGGCTACACCAACCTTGATAGCGATGTCATGATAGCTATAAAAATGGATGCATGACAAGAAGAAAGTTGGTTTTCTGTATATGGTAAATATGTATTCTGTTGTCTCCAATTATTAAAACACCAAGAAAATGAATTTTGTTGTCTGTTTCCCATTCAACTTTAAATTTGACACTAGGCACTAATGCGCTTAATTTTGAAAATAATTCATTGAAATTGCCCCACTTATTATCCCAAAATGTTAAGACATCATCTACATATCTCATCCATAGCATGTCTTTAGGTTTTATTGCATTTATTATTACAGTTTCAAGATATTCCATGTATAGATTGGATAAAACAGGACTTAAAGGGCTGCCATTGCTGCACCCTAATTTTTTGTTTATAGAATGATTCCCCGAATGAAAAGATGTTATTTGATACACATAACTAAACTAACTTTATTATTTTATCTAGGGCTAGTGGGAAATTATCTGAATAGGGGGACTAATTTTTCCCTCAAAAACTGTAGAATGCTCTGTACTGGCACTTTTGTGAATAGAGCATCTACAGCTAAAACTTAAAAGTTTTATGTTGCGAAGTGGTATAAATGCTTCTTTGAATTTGTGACAGCAATCTTCAGAATGTTTAATGTCACTGGGAGAAAATGTGCCTAAGAAAGGGAAAAAGAGGCCGGCTAACCACTTGAAATTTTATAACTGATTAAACAAAGAAACACCATGAATCTTTCAAGAGGTGTGTGGGATTCAGATATTATAGATAAAATCTTCCTCCAACCAGCGATTAAGAAGATTAAAGAGAAATTGTCAAATGGAGTGACGTAACAGCTGACCTATGGACCTTCTGGTACAAATACCATTTTCTGTAACTTTTTCTCATTCACTATTTGCCTGAGGAGAGAGACAGTTTGGTCTCTGAAATATAGCTTTTATTTTCCACATTTTGGCGTTTGTATGGGCTCCTTATATTTGATGGAATTCTGTTTTAACAAAAAATATTTCACAGTCACATACATAATACATACACATATACACAACCCACTCAATCACTCTCCCTTGCTATTTTTCAGGTGAGGGACCCAGCAAAACCATTATAGTTATCGTGAGTGTATGTGCAGTCTTTCTCGTCTGCCTCTTGGTGGTAGTTCTCGCGTTGTTCAGGAGAGTGAGACGAGACTTCCTCAAGAGACAAGAGACAAAGAAGAATCTGGCTTTCCTTTTTGAGAGAGGACGGCCCAACGAACTCAACCCAGACTGCACAGCGGACGAACAAGCTGAGCTCCTTCCCTATGACCACAAGTGGGAAGTTTCTAAGGACCAAATACAATTGGGTGAGCCAGTGTACTTGACTTCATTTGCATCAGTGGTAGAATGGGGCCAACAGTAGAGCAGAAAAGAATACAATACGAAGAAACAAACTGATCCTGTAGCCACTTCAGGTTTTCTAATATAGGCAAATGCGATGTACTGTGATATCTCCATCCCAGTCCATATTTTTCTTCTAGTTGCCATTTTCAATTTTATTCCAATTACATTTTCACGAAGTTATACCTTCAATGAAATGTAGATATATCAATGTGAATTATTTTTACCTTCTTGCTCTCAGTATATTCCAGCAACTTTTCTCTCTCAGACAATTCAAAGCAGGTCCACTTGTAATTTGCATTACTGGCTTTCTGCAGGCTACTGAAACCTTTACCCCACATGAGTGCCTATGTGAATACATTCATATGCTGTTATAAACCCATGCCTAACAGTATAGCCTGATTTAGATTATATAAAGATGTAATTTTAATATTCTTTCTTGGATAACCAAGGATTTCTCAATGTACTGACATTAATTGGAATAATCTACATCTTGCCCTCTCTGTGTGTACACTCTCAACAGGCCAGCAACTTGGAACCGGAGCCTTTGGGCGTGTAGTCAAAGCCACAGTATCAAACCTGGAGCCTGGGGTATCAAAAACAGTTGTTGCCCTCAAAATGTGCAAGATGCAGGGAGATGCTACCCAGATCATGTCACTGACTCAAGAACTGAAAATCATGATTCACATTGGAAAGCATCTTAACATTGTTAATCTTATGGGTTCTTGCACTGCTAATGTTAGCAAAGGTAAGACATGTACATGAAGATAATTTTACCTGTATCTTTACTGTTACATGGTGATGTAAGTATTGACCACGGGGTGAAATTTTACAGAATTTGTCCTCTAATTAATAACTGCAGTATAGAGAAAGTCCTGGATTTCATTACAAATCCTACTCACCGTCCATAAAGAGAATAAATGTTCTGCTGTTAACAAATACACATTAAGAATGTGATAATATAGAGGATTAGCCTAAACTTGCAGAACAATGTTATTCTCCTAGAAAAATCTTGGCAAAGTTTTCTTTAAGCAAGCATAAAAAATCTTATAAAATTATGCTAGACACTTTTTCCACTAACAATCTACTGCATCATTTTCCATTCTGATATCAGGAGAGCTATGGATTCTTGTTGAGTACTGCCAACATGGCAGCCTTCTCCAATTCCTTCACTGTAATCAACATAATTTTGAGAATGTCATCGACCCCGTCACTGATTTGATCAGCTTAAGTGGAAGAGATGGTAGCGAGAGTGTTGCACCTTTCTCGCCAGTTGTCAAATCTCCAGCGCCATTCAAATCATCCAGTGACCCTCAGTCGCCACCACGTTCCAAAAAAGAATGTTATGAGTCTGCCCAGACAGCATCACCTGCCATGTCTACTGGTAGAAGAAAATGTGACATATTATTGGAGTCTCCAGCATCACCTAAAGTTCTCTATTCGTCCTCGTAAGCAATCTACCATTCTTTCATTTGAGCAACCTCTATAAGACTTTGCACTTTTCCTCACTACCATTATCTACACATTTTGTAAGCTTGTAAGCTTACTTGTGAAAAGTTTCAAGCTGCTGCTAATGCCGGAATAAAGGTATGGTTAGTGAACTAACTTGATTCCTGCTTGATTTTTGTATGCTAACTAGTGTAGTTACTAGTTGACTGAAAATGGAGAAAAAGGAAGCTGTGTGACCTAACTCCAAGTGTGGCCAGTTTCACCACAGCCACAAAGCTGAAGCAAAGAATCAATGATATATTATTTAAATATGAGCTGAAACTGCTGCTGTCAGGTTGCAGGTAAGACTACAGTACTGTACTATACTGTATTTTGCTTGGTTATTGAGTGTTCTTGTATGGTACTGATTCCTAAAAATGCTTAGAGGCTCCTGAGCTGTGAAGGCAGGAGGGAGGAAATTAAACTGGAGAAAGCCTATGAATCATAG
This sequence comes from Macrobrachium rosenbergii, assembly GCF_040412425.1. NCBI lineage: Eukaryota > Metazoa > Arthropoda > Malacostraca > Decapoda > Palaemonidae > Macrobrachium > Macrobrachium rosenbergii. Next base: position 41,534,365 of record NC_089767.1, on the reverse strand, counting down.
CAGGATTGCAATTTATGGGACTTTAGATCCACTCCAATGGTCAGTGATCAATTTCACCACAGCATTTTCAGTTCCTTTTTGTGTAAAACTAAGTTCAAAGTTGATTAAATTACTACTTTTCAATCTGTACTCTCCCATGGTACTTCACATATGTTTCCATCCTCCCCAACCCTCCAAAGGACATTCTGGTGTCAAAATATCTTCTGGCATTATTGCAAATATCTGTATGAAAATTGACAACTCTGGAAGCATCTGATGAACTCCACTTGAAGTATTGATTCATATATTTCAGAAGCTGTTGTTAATATTTCTTTTTCAGCTTTGAAAACCTTGAAAACAGAAAAATTTGCAGCAAGCAGATCCTGATTAAGCTTGCAGAAAGCAATAAAAATGGTTTAAATGACTCCTTGTTTTTAACTCGTACTTTAATTATCGTGACTGTGACATTACAGTGTTTGAAGCAATTATGATGATGGTGACTATATGTAATTACCTCCAAAGTTGTACACAATCTCTTGGCCACTGCTATTTTTTCTTGTTTCAAATTCAAAAGTGACTTCATCCATATGGCTGATATTTTTATTTTGTGGTGCAATTCCATTTGGGCTGAAATTTCATCTTATGGTTTATTGGCTAATTTCTCACAACTTTTGTGCATAATACTTTCTAAAAACAGTTGTACTACTACTACTACTACTACTGCTTTAATGTTTCTTCTTTACTGAGAATATGGTATTGTTGAGAGATGATCCTGGCTTTTACCTCTTTGCCTGGTAGCTCTATCTTTTGCCAGAGCAAGGAACTGCTTTTCACTTCAACAGTCTTTCCTTGTCAAGCTTTAATAGTAGCCATAGGATATTTTCCATTTTTGTCCTTGTGGATACTTTGGTAGGCTGCTTATACTTCAGAATACACAGTCCTAACTGTCAGAATCATCAGCTTTCTTGGTAGGTCAATGCACGTCTTCCATTTGATAAGATTGTAAGGCCAAGCAATAACTCTACCAAGTCTCACCCAGTGACTTTCTATCTGGCTGTACATCACTGAATATAGCACTCTTTTCAGGGGTGCATTTTGTGAAATACTAATGTACAGAGATCTTTTTTTTATTATTTCAAGACCTTGAATTGTATACATTACAGAGTCCATCCTGAGGTAAAAATATAAATTTAAATACAAATGTGAATAAAACTGTTTTCTCTAAGTACAGTGATAGAAAAGCAATTATACATCAAAATATGAACCCAAAAAATATGATTTCTCTAGTTAAATTAACAAAGCATCATCAGCTTAGAGAACTTCCTTTTGACATGCATTCAATATACAGTACAATATAAGTAAAATTACCTCTGGTTGTATCAAGTATTATCAATAGTTCATAATATCTCCGAGTGATTTAATATCCAAATAAATGTGATTTTCTCAATAACTTTCCACTGGGAATATTTTCCTAATGTTCATGCTTGATGTTTTTAAAAGTACTGGTTATGACAATATCAGTGACATCATCTCTGCACTATAATATTGGCAGCGACATCTCTAATGAGGATTTGAGGGATGGGGAATGCCAAGCTAGCTCTCCCAGGATCGTTCAGTGTGGGAATTTCCTGACCAACAGAATGGAGATGGTGCATAATCCTTCTTACCAGATGGTACCAGCAGCAAAAGAGGCAGTACTGGAGAAAGGTAATCACTTGGGTTGCATGGCAGTGAAAATTTTTCTTATTTCTAGATTCACAGATGTGTCTTTGCATGCATGCACGTGACAGATAGATTTCAGTTGCTTTCCTGCTGTTGGCTATGCTCCTATAATACCAGTATTTCTTAACAAACACATTTGCTGTACATCTATTACGTATTAGGGCATGAACACTGGATACTACAATCTGATACTGCTTAGGCTACTTACAAACACAAAGAGTAACCAGTTTGATCAGTACTGAAGAATTCTCTGCCATTTTCTATTTCCCCTGAACTCTTAACCAGCTTTATTGAAAAAGGAGTGCTGTTACTGTTTAGGATGGTTAGTCCATTAATACTTTCTGCCAGTGCCCAAACTTGATTTAGGCAACCATGCTCATTTTAGTCTCTTAACTAAATATAAGAAAACAGAAACTTTACCACCCTTCTCCACATATAACAGGAAACCACAGCAACAAGCAGCAGTCATTAAAAGTGTGTGATTCCCAGGGAAACTATTTCATGTATGATAACAGCACAATTCCTGGAGTGACGTCATCTTTCACGACTGTTGACCTTATTTGTTGGTCTTGGCAAGTGGCCGAGGGCATGGACTATTTGACCCGCAGAAAGGTACAGTAAAGCTTAGTTGTTATCCTTTTTCCATTATTTCCTCCTCCCAAGGTTGTCTATTATTTTAAGCTGTCTCTTCAATCTGTCTGTTAGCAGCCCCATGTGGCTGGATGGGTAGAGTTTCTCTCTCCAGTATTTGGGATAAACAGGTGATGTGATGGAGATTACAGTATAGGGAGGGATTAACTGCCAGCTGATGTCTTAGCTAGGGATTATTGCCTTGGTAATTTTCTTTACTGTCCAGAGATACAAGTGGGTATGGATCCCAAGGGACAAAGACTGCTTCAGAGGGTCCATCTTGGTCTTTAAGGAGTATGTTTCACCTTAGTGGAGGGTTTTAACTCACTTCTCCTGCCTTTGTTTATCTCTATCACTGACAAATGGCCTTGGGGGAGACCTTATTGTGATTTTCATGACATCACAACAGTCAGACCTGAGGATGATCAGTAGCAAAAACCCTTTGAAAAGTCTAAATAGGCTATGCCTCTGAATACACAAGCTTTTGAAATGCTAGTTATATCACATTTAGTATGATACTTGAAGAGATTTGTGCTCTATATAACTAATCACTTTTTAATTATGCCTTTGTATACCTACTAACTTTTGACAATCCAATTTTGACCCTTTATTCACTCTGTTAGGTGTTACATGGAGATTTAGCAGCAAGAAACCTGCTTCTGGCTGAGGCCAATGTCGTGAAGATCAGCGACTTTGGCCTCTCAAGAGACATCTATCAGGATGACGTATACTTTAAACGAACTGGTGTAAGTTTTACGATAACTGACAAGTGATGTATTTATCAGTAGCCTAATGATTAGTAGTCTATGCAAAAGTGATTTAAAAACTGGCAATCTACTGCTCCTGTGATTTATTGGTGAGTGATCTATATTCATGTGATCAGTGGTCTAATCCTCATGTGATATACTGATCAGTCATTTATGGATCATTAATGATTAAACTATTAATCAGTCCTACTGAGCACTGATCTGATCACTTGACCAACGATCTATTAGATGACTGAATTATTGATTAATCATGCATTGCTCAACAGTCTGTCAGTGTGCTAATAATCTGAGATCTACTGATGAGAGTCTAATTATCTGACCCCCTTCCTCCCGTTACAGTTCCTTACAGTTAGGTGTCCAATCTAAAAAGTTGTACTGTATCTACTCTAGGTAAAATACCTTTCAGCATTTTCATGACAAACAATATACTGTCAAGTCTAAAATCTCATCTTTATTACTGAGAAAGACAACTCACATTTTAAGGATACTAAAAATGGTATATTCATCCAGTCCTGCAATATTTCTTCTCACAGAACCCCTTGCCAGTGAAGTGGTTGTCAATTGAGGCCATTCGCAAAAAGATATTCTCTGTCCAGAGCGACATCTGGTCTTTTGGCGTGACTCTATGGGAACTCTTCAGTTTGGGGTCTACACCATATCCAGGGGTCCAATTTGACAACACATTCTTACTGAGTCTAGAGAACGGATACCGAATGGAGAAACCTGAATACGCAAACACTGACCTGTAAGCACAAGTTCAAATGTTGGTATGATGATTTTTTTGGTGTGTACTGTTAAAATTGATAATCTGTTTCCATATTTCATTGATTAAGATAAATTGTGATCTTTATTTATTTTTCTGACAGGTATAAAATCATGTGCCAATGCTGGGAGAGCGTCCCTCAGGATCGGCCATCCTTTCGACATTTGGCCAACAGGCTCAGCAAGATGCTAATGCCTGAGACAACTCAGGTGAGGACTGAAACTCTGTATCTTTCTCCAAGATGCCTTCATGCCATGCTTTGATTTGTTTTCTAAAAGTATTGATTTTAATATTTTGGGCTATTGACAGATTTATCTTTACCTACACTGTCAACAATGAAGCACTTGCAAAATCTCCTATATTTTCAAAGTTGCTTCACACATCACCATAAAAGTTCTGTCAACAATTTTGAAGCCACTCACAAGTACCACTGTCCCATCAACCCAATCTGATTTAGTTTTTTACCCAGGCTTTGCTTAGCACAATAACTCTGTCCATTGGCACCCCAGTTGTGGCTACTGGAAAAACGTTTTTGGCTACTAGAAAAACGTTTTCAAGTGGTTGATGATACATTACAACTCCCACTGTAAGTTTCAACTCTGAATGCGAGTCCCAGTCAGGATACCTTCTATTATTTTCCAAATATAGAAATTTTCATGAAAGCTGTAAAATTTGTGTAGGTGATATAAGAGAATAACTGAGAGAGGTAAAATTTGCATCATTTACACAAAAGAATAGTGTAACAAATAAGTGCATTAAAATGCATTTGAACTAAAAGCCAAGAATGAACTGTAGGTGATTAGATGCCCTCTCACCACTTCTAGGCAGTCACTTATTTGAGAGAGATGATCAAAATACTTATAAATTTTTTGCCTATGCTAAAGTTTTTTTTTTTTTTTTTACAGATTTTATACATAAACATGAGATCTCAAACAGACTTACACTTGGATATTTCTGTTATTTATCTACATCATAGTTGGCTTGAATTCATGCAAGAAAATATACTTGATTAATAACGTACTACCTTCTAAAACATTTGACAACAATCAGTACTATTTCGTTATTAAACGTAGTAATGTAGTGGCTAATGAAATCTTCCACAACATTGCCAATGGTAAACATATTCTTCCACAGTACTACAACATCAAGAATGGAGAGTACCTGAACATGAATAAGGAACGTTTCAAACACGAGACAGATTACTTGGAGATGTTGGCATCACCTGACATCAGATGCATCACCAGAGATGGAGTGTCGCAAAATGAGGTATGCTGAAATTTCTCTAATTTGGACCGTAAATTCTATCATGTTCTAACAGAATCTGTATCAAGAATTATGTTACTTTACGAAATACTTAGCTTTCTGGAATTCTGTCTAAAATCACAACCTAAGAGTTACAACCAGCATCAAAGTTTGCTTTTGTTATATAGTGATCTATCACTAGGAAGGACTCCAACAGATGTTTCTCTTTATGTTTATCTGTTTATTTACATCTGTTTAATTCCTCATGACAGACTTAAAAGCAAAATGTGAAGTTTTAATGGAAATCTTATGGCTATGGTATAAAAGGCAGTGTCAAAAAAAATAAATAAATGAAAAATAAAATAACTAAGGCGAGTGAAATTGCATAAAACACGAATATTGCAACAGTCTTTTATGAGTCGTATCAATTCATGCACTATTTGAGATTACACTTAATCAATTTTGAAACCTTCAGACAATTCGATTTTACTTCCTACTACGAAGGCATGCTTCTTGCAGATATAACAGAAAGAGCAACTCTTCTTTCCTTATCATCACATAATGCTTTGCATCAACAGGTGTCCGATTTGGGCAAGATTTTGTATCCCGTACTCTAGCAGTTGATGGGAACCTATCCAAAACATTTGTTATGGTAATATGTATCCTTCCTACAACAGCCCTTGTTTTTGTGCACTGGACAGCATTCCATAATAGTACATGTTTTAACAGGATGGTTAAACTTTCAATATTTTGGCTTGTGGATACCATAATCTCTCATTCTACTGGTTACCAGGTGCCGTGCATCATTTGATGTACATTTTAAACCTAGTACTTCTGCAATCTCATTTTCAATAAAACATCAATTAACACATTTAACCACAACAACTAGTTCAGAGAGAGAAAATCTTTCCACTCATATCTCAAGGCTTAAGGACAAATTACTGGATTATCATGTAACATGGTGGAAGGATTCACCGTGTGACCACTTCCAACTGATTGACTTCTGGTGGTTATTGATGATGACTTTGACAATTTCTGCCATGTTTATTTCAGCTGTTCCAACCATAACTTAATAATTATGTAAAATTCGGTCCAGATTCTCATAAATAAAATTAGGTGGTTAAAAATAAGTGCTAGCAGGAGTTGGTACTCACAGAGAGATGTGATCTACTAGTGATTCCTTCCAGACTTCATCTTTTGCTGCATAAATAACAGGTAGGCTAAGCATCTGATGAAGTGCAGTAAAACCAAGGCATTATTGCTTAGGCCATTATTAGTACAGATTTTCACTGCTTGTACACTATATTAGGCAATATCAATACTCAGGACGGTGTACATGGGACAAGAAAAATGAACCATGGCTTTCAGATGCATACCGAAAGCACACCATCCAATCCAGACCAGGGGACAGGATACCTTCCTATGTCATCATGCCCATCTTCCCCTCAGTCGTCCTTCGATATATTCAGCCCCAAAAGAACTTCAGCGAATGAGTATGTGTAAGTAGAAGCCTTGGAATAAGTTTAGCTCTAAAAATTATCAGAATTAAGGTAAAAAAAAAAAAAAAAAAAAAAAAAGAGTCTGACCTATATGTCAGTACAGAGTAGACAGAAGAATAAACTGATGATGTAAAGGTGAGAATTAGGATTACTTGGCTGAAGCAGTAATTAATGTAGCTTAGTGGAAGGTACAGGTTGAAGAAACAGGTTCAAGATGTATCTGTTAAGACACTTAAGATACTTAAGATAAGTGAATTTGATAATAAGTAATAAACACATAAATAAATATACAGTAAACCCCCCGTATTCGTGTTCTCATGGTTCTCAGACTCACACATTCGCGGGTTTCTCTGTGGAACATATCTAGCCATCATTCGCGGAAAATTCGCCCATTCGCGGTATTTTTCACAGAAATATTCACTAATTACTGTATTTTCATATAATTTTCATGAATAAATGCACTTTTTGTGATAAAACTATTAAAATACTCAGGTATAAGCATTTTTACAGGGTTTTTCTTGGTTTAAGCTATCAAAATTGGCAGATCTAAGTGTTTTTAGAAGGGTTTTAAGCATTCACGGATTTGACCTATTCGCGGGGGGCGGGGGACGCATCCCCGCGAATACGGGGGGTTCACTGTATATATAGCCTATAATATATATATGTAAATATAAATATATATAAATGAAAATATATATCAAAATGTTAAATATAAAAACAATAACTTATAAGACAATACTCAAACTGAGCTTCCTTTGTTGAAAAAATTAAATGCATTTTTTTTCTCATTTTCATAGTTTCACTTCTGAAGATGTTCAAAAGCAAACCTTTTTCATCTTTCTCGACACCTGTTCCTGTGCAGAGATACAGTGTGACCCTATATATGTACCAAATTACAGTAGATGCTAAAATTGCAAATAAAATCACATCTAATGAGCAGAGCTAAATCGAACTGAATGTAACCAGTCACAAAGAATAATGCTTTCAAGCAAGCACACCGAATGTCCAATTTTATGTTCCAGTTACTTTCCTAGGTACCACAGGGAAAGATGCATGAGGGAGAAAGAGAAATTAATGTTTTTACAAACAATAATTTAAGTTTTACTCTAGGCTATGTGTTAAGAGCCTTACAGTGTGAGTGTTATTTTTGTGTTATCCTAGGGAAAACTGTACACCATGTACTATACAGCACATACGATTGGCCAACGACATAACAGTAAACTATGACACTATGTACTGCACTATACATAGAAAACGGGAGCCACAGACAACAAAATTAACGGGGGAATCATCAATCTGAATCTGGTGAATGAAGTGTTACCATTGCACTTGAATATGTACAACTGTTCAACATTATCAGTAATCTAACCTCGGTGTTTTCATTTTCTTATTACACTTCCTGCACAAAAATCTCTGTACTCTTACATATAATACAGTCCTCTTGGTTACCTTGTGTTTGATTATAGCAGTTAATCAGGAATAGGCTAGGTAAGCTCAGATAATGTGACAAAGTTCCTGAATGGCACATTTACCTTGCTAGTGCTGTAGTTTTTTGTGTTGTTTTATACACATTACAAAACGACAATCTGAATAATTATAAATACTTTAGATTCTATAGAATTTTTTAAGTTATGTATATTTCCATAGGCTAGTCAGGGTTCCATTAGGAATTTCAGGTCGCCTAGTGTCAGATGTATTAGCATTCCCATGTATGTGTTAGTGCAAATGATCTCGAGGTTTATATATATATATATATATATATATATATATATATATATATATATATATATATATATATTACCTCCAGACGACTATGTTTAAACATGTTTAATATGAAAGCAGTCACTGAGATTGCTCTCAAAATAAATTTCCTTTGAAAAAAAAAAAAAAAAAAAAAAACTCATAATTTATTCTCATTTTCGTAGGTTCACTTTTGATAAAGAAGCTCAAAGGAAAAATTCAGATCCTGCCCGACAGTCATGCCCACTCTGAGGAAACCCTTTATATCACAATATCCCGCCGTCACACCAGAGCCTTGGCGATATTCATATTGAGCCCCAACAGCTCTCTACAACATGAAACTGTCTATGCCCTCAGTTCTCAGCACTAACGGACGACCACAAGACTCCTTGTGGCCTTTTAGTCAAGACTAATTATATGAACATGCAACAGATGACACCTCTTCATCTCCTCCTTCCACAAAGATATCAAAATAAATGCCCATTGCGAGCGAGGTGGGTTACACGGACTTCAAACAGTGAGATGACTGACGTGACCAGGGCCAAGTACCGACTGCCACTGCTAATAGGGTTGTGCATAATTTTGTCTTTTAGTCATAAATAGTCGATATTAGGACTCACTGGCATATTAGAAATGACAGAACTTTTTAACAAGATGATCAAACGCAACTGAGACTATAAGCGAACTTACACCAAAGCATTAAAAGCTGTCACCATATAAATTTGAAGGAATGAAGTACCTGATATAAACTACAAGAGTTTTCACTCTTCAAAAGGCAAGGAAACGTAGGAAACCGACACAAGCTATGTTTGTATACATATATAAAAATGTGTAGCCTATACATATATAAACATGTACAATCAGTCATCTATATAGTAATTATTATGACTGGATAGTAATAAACAAATCTACTCTTAGTTGCAACTCTGAAAAAGTTATTGACAGAATAAAATGAAAATAGTAACGATTCTGAAAAATGTTCCTCAGGATATTCGACATTTGTTTGTTGAAACTTTACACAAGTTGATCTACAGAGTTATTCATCAAATACTCAGGGGTCAAAGAAGGTTGACCAATTCCATGACTACAAGAATTACTTCAGTGTGGCATTCTTTTTGAAAAAAAAAAGTGTCTCACCACAACAGTGGGTTTAATCTCATTCATTACTGGTCATGGGTTCTGGATATAAAAAATCACTGACAGGACCATTACTGTATATTTGATATGGTCACACAAGTCGAAGCTTTGGCTGCTTTATCAACATCATTCCATTATTGCTTTCATGAATGAGGAGCAAATGTTTTTCAACATTTACACTAACTTAATTTGCACTATTCTTTTAAGCAACATTAAGTTTAATGTTTTATATGTAAACCAAATCTGACACTAGTTTGGCAGTTTGCATCCCACAAGCAGGTTGAGTATACTGATCTGTTAATAGTACTGACAGAAGTAATGAACATACGAGATTATGGAAATCAGAGTCAGAATAATTTAATTTTGATTATATGAATATATTAAAATCAGTTATACAGCCATTGCCAGAACATGTAACATTAAATAAGTATTATACCCAAATGAAGGACAAAGGGTCATTTTTTCATTCATGATTTTATTAGGGATGTAAACTGCCATTTCATGTTCAGCATCACATTTCAAGGATAGGCTGATTAATTTTTCACTTTTGATTTGCTTCTCATATTTGCCAAAGGTGCTGGGGACACGAGTGATTAAGTTGTGATGATTTACAATTCCAATGGTTTTGTTTTTCACACTGTTGATTGATTTATATAGTTGGGCTATAAAGCCAAGCAAATTGTGTTCATTATCAGTTTTATCATTTTGTTTGTTACTTTAATTTATCAATTATTCTTATTTACCAATCAAGATTGTATTTTTTTCAAGTGCAGTACAAATAAACAATAAGATGTGAGTTTCTTTGTTGTCCCTTACTGTGATACTCAGTTGTTTATAAAGCTGGTAACTACACTATATATAGACCATTAATTAATTTCAGAAGATGGTCAAGCTTCTTCATGCAGTATCTGTGTCATCCACTTCATAGACTTGTGAATTTTGAATACTTTGTTTCTCTTGGGTGTCAAAGCTTAACTGCCTTTAAGACTTAAGGAATTTATTTGACTTTCGTCTGCATTCATTTACATCATGTTCACTTCATTTTCCTCACATACTGACTGGCCGATACTGCCTACAATTGAATGAATAACATATGTTCTTTCACAGTTTACCATAAGGGGACACGGGCACTATCCAATCTAACGCTGATGGAAATTACCCCCATAGGAGAGATTACTGTAAGGGGAGACGTGAAAAACTAACTGGAGAAAATGAAAATAAATAAAGCACCAAGACCAGACGGGCTAAAACCACTACTGTACTATTCATATTGTTGATGGTCATTTTGTTCTTTTTCTCACAGGTAGTAAGAAAGCAAGCTGAGGATTTCCTTAAAAAAAAAAAAAAAAAAAAAAAAAAAAAAAAGAGGATTTGCATGGAAGTCCAAGCGTTGCATTGATGATTTTAAAGTGCTGTGTTCTGTTATTTCTTGAAAACTGTTTGAGAGGTGTTAGCTGCTTGAAGCACATGCACTACTGTATATGCAAACACTTATCCAATCATTTTTTTCTGTTACATAGCCTAATAGTCATGTGACCAAAGACATTAAAGGTAATAAATTTTAAGTAAATAAAATCTCAACTTATGGTGAAGTTCCCAGATGTTTTCCCACTCCTCCCACTTTTCTCCATCCCATGACCAGTATTGTACTCGGTTTAACAATGGCTATCTTACGTATAAGAGTTGCTGATGGCAAATGATTAACTTTATCAATATTACAGTATATAAAAAAGCAAGGCTTAGAACATTTTATCCATCAACCACAACACAGATTGCATGGCAAACTGAAGTAAATTACAAAGATCAGGGCTAGTGAAACAAATGAGTTGCTTATAGCTGTTCCTCCCAAACATCAGGCAATGAATATGCTGTTGCAATACTGAAGTGGGGAGAGACAAAGGGTACAACCTTGCCTGTTTAGACCTGGTGTTCAATATTAAGTTAAGATGAATTTTTGCTTTTCACTTTTATGGTTTATGACCTTCTAGGTCAGCCAAGCAGAGGGGGAATAATGAATATTGGGTCCACATTCCACATACTGCTCAGGTTAGGTTAAGGAACATAAGGTTTGGAGGCATCCCTGCAATTTACTCCACGATTTAGGGTACAATAGGGCAGGTTGTTGGGGGGGGGGGACTTGCTGCCCTAGGTGAGGTTGGGGAGGGTAAGGTCAAGATAAATTCCTGTAATGGCCTTGGGACACCTCTGTTCTCTATAATATGTTATGATTGATCCTGATTAGCCTATGGACAAAAACCAAAAATTTTTCCTTCTTACAGCTTACATTATTTCTAATTGTGCATCTCAATTCGCTTTCCATTCCAATTTCCCCAGTGCACCCTAAAAATCCCAGTTTCCAGTGGGTCCCCCAAGCTGTTATATACTGACTGAACTTACCAAAATTTTATAACCAGCCACACTTCTTCCATGTTGGAACAAAATATATCTGTTGGTGAAAACTGGGAGGACTCAGAAAAATCTGGGAATTTCGCAGAGAGATGTTATAAAATTTTTATTGATCAAAAGTTACCTACTACAGAAATGGAAAAATGAAAGAGATTTTGCAAGTACTTGTGCACAGTACAGACATGTCTTTTAAGCAGTCAACACATCCCAAACAGAACACACCTAAAATAGCAATGTCTTCATATCCTTATCAGTATACACAAATTATTCAATTGTCCTTCACATTTCTTATGGAAAAAATACTAAGATAACCATCATTTGACCATTTCCCATATCTGTACTGAATTTCATGCCAATATGAAATTGAAATATATTACTATCACCAGCCAAGGTTTATCTTATAGATATAGCTAGAAGATACATGGGATATGCCACAAAAAATGCTGTGTGGAAGAGAGGGAGTGGCCCCTTGTTTATTATGATCTAGTGTGCAAGGTTAGGTCCTGATAAGGCAGTGGTGTAGCTGGGGGGAACGGGGTCCGGGCTCCCACAGCCAGATGCTTGGCCCCCCAAGTTGAAATTCCCTTTGCAGCTAAACTCTAATCCTTACAGTATTGATATATTTGCCTCTGGTGAGTTGAAAAATAATTGAAAATTGAGCTCCATAATTTCAAAGGCAGGTTTACTAATTACTAATACTATTATTTTCCTTCATTCACATGGATATATACATTCGAGAAGAGTATATTTCATTAATTACAGAATTGGTACATTAGTTTTGTGTAATTTTTTTGCCCCACCCCCAAAATATCTTGGCCCTACCTAGGCACCCGCAATGATGGAACGCCAGCTATGAAACTGAGTTAAGGTAACCTATGGTTAGCCTAAGTATTGGTTACATCCCTGTCATTGCCCTACTGACATCCTTGTTCTTTGAACTGTCGTGTGACTGATACTGACTAGGTCTATACATAAGAAATGTGTACTTTTTAACTATTTAGCTTGTGGTTTATATGCATTCTAAACCAATCCTATCTGTGCAGCTCGCTCTCTTTTTGGTTTCTCTCCTCCTGAAATCCCTGGGGCTACCACCTGCAATCACCCCAAACTGTTACATTAACTGGGCCGTAGGACTGGCTAGAGGATTGGAAAAAATAGGACGGGCTAGAGGATTGGAAAAATAGGACTGGCTAGAGGATTGGAAAAAATAGGCCTAGCTAAAGGATGGGAAAAAGTAGGCCTAGTTAAAGGATTGGAAAAAATAGACATAGCTAAAGGACTGGAAAAAATAGGCCTAGCTAAAGGACTGGAAAGAATAGGCCTAGTTAAAGGATTGGGAAAATGGGCCTAGTTAACTGATTGGGAAAAATAGGCCTAGTTAAAGGACTGGAAAAATAGGCCTAATTAAAGGATTGGAAAAAATTAAAGGATTTGGCTAAAGGATTTGGAAAAAAAAAAAATAGGCTAGCTAAAGGCTAAAGGACTAAAGGATTGGAAAAAATAGGCCTAGCTACAGGACTGGAAAAATAGGCTAAAGAATGGAAAAAAAAAAATAAAGGACTGGAGAAATAGGCTAGGATGATTGGAAAAAAAATAAAGGAAAAAATAGGCCTAGGCAAAGGATTGGAAAAAATCAGCCTAGCTAAAGGAAAAATAGACCTAGTTAAAGGACTGAAAAAATAGGCCTAGTTAAAGGACTGGAAAAAATAGGCCTAGTTAAAGGACTGGAAAAAATAGGCCTAGCTAAAGGACTGGAAAAAATAGGCGTAGCTAAAAGATTGGAAAAAATAGGCGTAGCTAAAAGATTGAAAAAAAATAGGACTGGAAAAAATTTTGACTGGAAAAAAAAGGATTGACTGGAAAAATTGAAAACTAGGCGCAGCTAGGGCTGAAAAAACAGGCTACAGGATTGGGAAAAAATAGGCCTTGCTAAAGGATTTGGAAAAATAGGCGTAGTTAAGATTGGGGAAAAATAGGCCTAGCTAAAGGACTGAAAAAATAGGCATGACTGGAAAAAATAGGCGCAGCTACATGACTAGTTACATGACTGGAAAAAAGGATTGAAAAAAAGCTTAGCTAAATGATTGGAAAAAATAGGCTACATGACTGGAAAAAATAGCTACAGGACAAAAAAATAGGCCCAGCTAAAGGACAATGACAAATAGGTTAAAAGCTACTGGAAAAATATGCATAGCTGGAAAAAGTTAGCTAAAGGACTGGAAAAAATAGGTGAAGCAAGGACTGGAAAAATAGGGATTGGAAAAAATATACATGACTGGAAAAATAGCTACATGACTGGAAAAAATAGGCGTAGCTACATGACTGGAAAAAATAGGCGTAGCTACATGACTGGAAAAAATAGGCCTAGCTAAATGACTGGAAAAAATAGGCGTAGCTACATGACTGGAAAAAATAGGCGTAGCTAAATGACTGGAAAAAATAGGCGTAGCTACATGACTGGAAAAAATAGGCGTAGCTACATGACTGGAAAAAATAGGCGTAGCTAAATGACTGGAAAAAATAGGCATAGATAAAGGACGGGAAAAAAAATAGGTATAGCTAAAGGATTGGAAAAAATAGGTCTAGGTAAAGGACTGTAAAAAATAGGCCTTGCTAAAGATTGGGAAAAAATAGGCCTAGATACAGGACTGGAAAAAATAGGCTTAGCTAAAGGATTGGAAAAAATAGCCCTAAGTAAAGGGCTGGAAAAAAATAGGCCTAGCCAAAGGACGGGAAAAAAATAGGCCTAGCCAAAGGACGGGAAAAAAATAGGCCTAGGTAACGGATAGGAAAACGCACGTCATTGCATAGGTCTAGGCCTCCATAAGCTGACTTACCTTCGAGATCAATTCTTGACATTGTTTAAAGCTTGAGAGATCACGTACTAATTCTAGTTCTTCCAGTGCCTGCACAAACATTTATTAAAACCGGTGGATTTGGTTGGCTGCAGTATTTAATTTCCCCGCACGAACATAAAGGAACGAACACTCAACCAAGTTACAGATCTATAGACACATTTAAAAACTCATTTACGTCTAAAGCAAGAGCGATCGCGAAAGGGTATTACTCACATCACTTCTCAAATCAAACTGACTCGTTAGATGATTGTCAGCCCGGTTGGGCCACATCCAGGACACGTTCTTTTCATTGATAATCTGTTTTATATGATCAGGAGATTTATTTCTATTGTCTTTTTTTTATTTTATTCAAGTATTCATACTTGGACTGTGAAAATAAATAAATATCTAAACAGTTTGATGTTCAGTTCAGGCTACCGCTTGCTGTTTAGTTTACTTGGCAAGTAGAACGGTTCCCAAATTCCTTTCGTTCTCTCTCGTGCCTGCGCAAAAGAAAAAAGTACATGTTATTTAGTCTTCTTGAATGTTTGCGCTGGGGTTGAATATAATTTTGTTTTTGAAATTCTATTCATCATCGCTTTTTGCCATTATTATTATTCTAATTTTGCCTTTTACATTTTTATGAATTTGCCTAACCGCTATCTGGTTATTTATTATTCGCGTAGACTAAATTCTGGAGTAGGCTTTTAAGTCTGTGTCACCAATACGAGATTTTTCTGACATATCATAGGTTCGTTTGCTGTAAATTTCAAGAACCTGCAACCTAAATTTAATTTTTAAAAGCCTTGCTGTCACTGAAGGATGGTTTGTACTTCTAAAGGGCATTTAGTAGCTCAGTTGCTGACCTCCCCGATGTTTGTAGCTGAGCGACGAACAAAAAACACGACGTATTACCAAAGGTCTTAAGAAGAGGTCATCCACCAGCATCCCAAAATTCATTTGTTACTTGACAGCTTAAGTTGTGACATGGAACCTATTCACATGACCCACGTGCGAGCTCATTCAGGGAGGAGCCACTGTATTGTTTTGAAAGCACTATTGCATCCATCTTAAAACACTATTTCTTTTCGTAATACAACTCATCACATTCATTCCCCGCCCAGTTCTTACCTTCATTGTATCAGATTTGCAAGTGGGATGAAACAATTTTCCACAATGTTAGCCATAACGAAGTTACAAATGAAAGTAAAATGATAGAATTTATTTGCCCGTTATGTAGGAGCAGAGTTAGGAGCATACAATAAGGGGCGTTCGCTCTCTACCTCCACTCGCACAACGGGATGGCCACGAATGTTAGTGAAAATTTAAGGAGAATTCATTAGCCTATGAAATGTATCAGCAGAATAAAAATTCGGCAAAGAAATGGCGCTGCACAGAAATAGGAGAAAAATTCCTTTTCGTATCCTTGTAACAACTCTTATTGAACGACTGTTTACGCTATGAGAAGTAGCGTACGAATTTTGGGAACCGTTCTACTTGGTGTAAACCAAATTGTAAGTGGTATCCTCAACAGACCTTCAAAGTATTTATAAATTTATTTATTTCGACACTACACTTACACGGAGTTCGTAGTAAGGAATAAAATACAAAGAAATAATCTTCTGATCTCATCGCCCAAAACCAATTATCAATTAAAAAGAACGTGGCCTGATTATGACATCGAGTAGGAAGAACAACGTCTGAAGACAGAAGTTTCTTGTTCGTCGCAGTCTTGAGATCATTCGTGCCTAATGTTTAGTGCCTTGAAATACGCCAGGTGGAACTAACTCTAGCTAATCCCCGTGTTGAATTGCATACCTAATGCAAGGACTGAACACTGATGGAAGTTTTGAATACTGAAGAGTTTATTGCACTTAACATCACAGTTCTTGAAAGATGGAAGCGTCTTTTACCTGCCCAGGGGTGCAGAGTTTGCAGAATGGAATGATAACGTAAGTAAACTTTTAGGCCCAGACCTAAGATCCGTCTTTGTAAAGAGAACTTTTGATACGGTATGTTTCTGGTTTATTTTTCGGAGGACTCCAGCCACTTCCCACATTATAATTTATATTTTTCTTGGGTAAAACACATCAAAAGGAAAAAATTCTTCTCAGTACATAACCTGAGTAAATGCTTGATGACAGAGAAAAAAATTAATCAAATTACGACATATAAAGTAAGACAATACGGTCCCCCACCCCCCTCCATAGCTAATACTGCAAAATTGTAACCAAAAAACACCCCTAGGTTAGGTTAAGTTGGTATTTTTAGGTTATTTTAGTGCCCCATCATTTCGTAGCCTTTTTTGCATGAAAAACCCAAAATGGTCTTCCATGCAAAACTGGATGGCTGGAGCCTTCCAAAAAACTACCTGTTTTTGTATTAATAACTGGTAATGCAGTGATATTTTAATTTCTCGCCGGTGCTTGAACCCTATTTTTCCTGTTGCTTATCTCGTGTTTTATGCATCTAACCATTATTTTTTTGCAAATAATTCCTCTGCATAGGCTTATACAAGTGATTCATCTATAGCCTATATACAGTAAAACAATTTGGGATGACCCGAGTTGGAAGCCAGGGTAGGGTAGCAGAAACCAAAAGAGAGCAAAGTGCAGAAACAGGAGCGCTTTATTCATATAAATTAAACAATGAAATTTCAGTCAAAGCGCAGGGCAGTTGCGCATAATGTGTGCGGTTAGTGGGCTGCTAAATAGCAGATCAAAGACATATTTCAGCAGGGATGCATCCTAACGTAACATTACCATAACCTAACCTATCCTAGGGCTCCATGCTCCGACCTAACTTATCCTAGGGCTCCATGTTCCGACCTAACTGGGGGTAGCTGGCTTCAACCCACTTTGGTTATGGGAGTAGGACAAGTGAAACACCACACAGCATATTCCATACCCTGATAGGTGGTTGGGGAGGTACAGTTAAAAGGTAAATCATTGTTGGTAATAATATAGTTGTATTTTCTTATCAGCATGATACTCAATATCAGAAATAGATGACGGACATTTTAGCATTTTTTTCCATAGGGAATACAAGTTACATAGTGAATATCAAGTTACATATTTACTGATAAAAATGTGAAGATTTGCATGTATTTTATCAAGTTACATATTTACTTATAAAAATGTGAAGGTTTGCCCATATTTTAATTCCATTTTTATTGCTTTGGAAGTTTTCAGTAATTTTTTGGTACAGTATTTGTTTCAAAATTTTCAAATGCTTGCAGCACATGTTCTGCAAGCAGGTGCAATCTCTTGTGATTTTCTGTTAGTAATATTAGGTCACTTTTAGCCAGTAGACGTATAAGTTCTCATGGTGAATTTCCTGGATATTTTATGTTCAGTTCTCTGTTAGGGAAAAATTAAGGTAGTATTACTGTTAATTTGGTTGGCAAACCACCGTTTTAATATATATTGACCCCCGGTATTCGCGGCAGATGTGTAGCACTACCCCCGTTAATAGCTAAAATCCACAAATACTTGACACCCCTCTAAAAACGCTTATAACTGCCTATTTTGATGGTTCAAAACACCAAAAAACCCTCTAAAAATGCTTTTACAAGAATATTTTAATAGTTCTATCACAAAAAGTGCATTTAGTTACGAAACTGGTATGAAAATACAGTAATCTTAATATTTCATTATGAAAAATACCGCAAATTGTGTATGTATGTTCCACAGACAAATCTGAGAATAAGTGAAGCCGCGAATAGGTGGGCATCAACTGTATAACACCTACCCCTTAACCTAACCATACCCTTACAAGTAACAATTATGGGGAACAAAGAGGTAAACCAGGGTTTTTGGGTGGGGTAGTAAGAAAGCACATTAAATGCAAGATTTATCCAAACAGCCTCATTTAACTTAGGGTGCTGGGTCCTACCTGACAGGGGTTGCAAACCTCTTAAATTTTTTTTTAAGATAAGACCTTTCATCTAACATAATCCTACCCTTATGTCTATCAGTTGTGGGGGACCATAGTAGAAAACTTGGGTTTAAGTTTGGGTAATATGAAAACAGTGTATCTAAACATAGCCTACTCTAAACTTTTATAACCTAGGGTGCTTGTCCCGTTTGAGTGAAGGCACTCCACACCCAACCCAACTCAGGTGCCACTTACCACATGGTGGGAATGGGATGGGTTGTTAGCCCTGCCCAATCCCGGACTCCTCTTTAACCTTTGGTAAAAGGTAGAGCGGTTTCTTGTTATAATCATTATGAACCATACCAAACATAGGCTAGATTTCGCCAAATGAACATCCCACCCTGTCACAACAAATTCATCTTTCACCTTCTGCAGACAGATTCCCTGTCAAAATGTATGTAGCTATTATTGCTCAGAAAATAACTGTAGACCATTCAATTGTAGATCTTCAGTGGTGGCCCATCCTTTCACCAGAAATGTACACCACAACAAACTAAGTGTGTCTGTTGCAAATGAATCCAAGATGTGGCTTGTATCAGCTTAGGGACAACACAATCCAATCCAGAGTTTGGTGAAAAGAATTTACAGAACTATGAAATTCAGAACGTTAGGAGTGAAGAGGACAGGAAGCACTGGATAGTTTGAGTGAAGGAGGTATCAGAAAGGAAAGACTTTAATATCCAAAGAGCATTGAGTCAGTACAAGATGGAATGGAAGTGAATGGTGGGTTCAGCTCACTGTTTATAAGACCTTTGTATAGGTGTGTAAAGCAGGTGATTTATGGAAGTTTTCCGGATTGGGGTTCATCCACAAATCAGTTGTTAAAGTATGAATGTGACACTGACCACTGGGTTGACTTTTCTCTGGAGACATCCTCTAGAGGAAACGAGATCGAATGATATATATATATATATATATATATATATATATATATATATATATATATATATATATATATATATATATATATATATATATATATATATATATATACACACATGTCTTCACCCGATTTTTGTTAAGGATATGTGAACTTAATACTCTCTCCGTAATCAAGTGTTTAGAAGGATATGTGAACTTAATGCTCTCCTTAATCTAGTGTTTAGATTTCGCATCATAGGCAGCGTTCAGAGAGAGAGAGAGAGAGAGAGAGAGAGAGAGAGAGATTGCCCATTCTCGATTACTTAATGCTGTATCAATAACCATTTGAGTAATTGCGCAAGTCAGCTTATTTTTCACGAAAATATATCGCGTTGCTCTGTGATTCTGAAGCAATCACGCGGGAGTTAAGATTTACGAAAAAAAATCCGATTTTAGAACGGTCAAATGTGGATAGATCCGCCTCCATCTGGAACCGAGATAATCGTTACAGGAATTATTGTGGGAAGGGGTCGTATCAGTCCAGGTTACTCAAGGCTGGTGACGTAATATTACGAGAATAATCACGCGCTTTTGTCGACGTGATTCAGTCAGGAAACTATTGAACGCGGCCCGTGCTATTTCTCCGTGTGAGGTGAACCGTTGGCCACGGGTGAACGCCTTCAAAATGCGTTCCAGACAGTATTACAGGAATGTTCCTGGTTTCTCGTGGTTATTAACGGAATGGTGTTACTACAATGCCACCGTAGTTATCATAATTATCATATTTAAATCTAATAGAAGATATAGACAATTGAGTTGAAATATCTCAACCTGTGGTTGCTTCTAGTGACAATATCCTAGGCCTATAAAGAAGGCGGGTTGTTTTCCATTTTGTTCCTGGGAAGGTATTGTTTGTTTGTTTGCTTCTCTACTGGTGGGGATTTTTCTTTCATGCAGTTTACAGATATTTGAATATCTATTATGGCTAGAAAGTTTCCTCTCTGCATCTTCTTTCGTTGATCGAAATTCTATACGGATGTGCTTAGTACCAAGGCCGAGAGAGACATGGTCTCCCCAGTCGCCTCCCGCCTGGGGTAATTACTAATTACGTAGTTGATGACGCATCTTAGAGATAACTCCTCATTACGGCAATTCACCTGCTGACGCAGTAAGGAGGTAGACAAAGGCAGACAAAGCTGTGACTACGTGGGGGATTTTGGGGGGGAAGTGAGCAGACCTTTTCTTTCTCTTGGCTTGCCTGTTTCTGCCATCATGACTTCCTATTCATAAAGCTAATTTTGATGTTGGACTGTGATTGGTTCGAGTTTTTTTTTTTTTTACATACCGTAACAGCTAATCATTGATTGCTTTCATTAGCCACATATTTCTTTAGTCTCACACCGGTCCTCTTTGCTTTGTCCTTGCTTGACTGTAGGCATTACTAAAGGTTCTTTGCAGCGTCCCTTCGGCCCCTAGCTGCAACCCCGTTCGTTCCTTTTACTGTACCTCCATCCATATCTTTCTTCCATCTCGCTGTCCACCTTCTCCTAACAATTATTTCAAAGTCCAATTGCTTTGAGGTTTTCCTCCTGTTACACCTTTCAAACCTACCTACTCTCAGTTTCCTTTCCAGCGCTGAATGACCTCATAGGTCCCAGTGCTTGGCCTTTGGCCTAAACTCCATATTCCATTCCATTGGGGGATATTTTACACTTATCATTCCCAAATACAAAGGTCATCGACCCCTTTCTATATCGGCATAATAGCCGCCCCCCCCTGGATCAGCTGAGAAAAGATTGCGGTGATAAATAAACATTATGAAATAGTGTCACTGAAGATGGAAAGGGCTTATTATTGCAATAAGTCAGCTGGCATTGCGTGTGCGAGGGGTCGCTGACTTTGTATCAGGGAGAAAGCAACTGTACTTTGTGTAAAGTGTGGGAGTTTTACTGTAACAGACAGATAATACAAGGTGACTCTGTATGTGGGAGGTTCACTGTAACAAACAGATGACTCTATAGGTTAGAAAAGAATGGTTCTTCTATCGTTTGAAAAGTGCGTTGCATTTCCAAGGGTCAGGGACATTGTGACATTAGCAGACGACTGCTCTAGCTGAGCTAGAGAAGGTTGTGCTTCATTATTAAAGGTAAAAAGTTGAGTGTATCTTAGTTTAACCAGACCACTGAGCTGATTAACGGCTCTCCTAGGGCTGGCCCGAAGGATTAGACTTATTGTACGTGGCTAAGAGCCAATTGGTTACCTAGCAACGGGACCTACAGCTTATTGTGGAATCCGAACCACATTATACCGAGAAATGAATTTCTATCACCAGAAGTAAATTCCTCTAATTCTTCATTGGCCGGCCAGAGACTCAAACTTGGGCCTGGCAGAGTGCTAGCCGAGAAATCTACCGACTCGTCCAACGATGAACTATTATCTAAGGTAAAACAGCATTGTTGCTGCACTGATTTAGCTGAGTTGCTGTGAAAAATGAGCCTGTTGCTTATCGGTCCGTCATTAGTTATTATTCACATCTTACCTTTGGTTCCCACATGGGGTTAGTGCCGTTATCGCACCTCACGCGGTGCACTGTAGGCATTACTTAAGGTTCTTTCATTCTTTTTTTTACTGTACCTCCATTCATATTCTCTCTCTTCCATCTTGTTATCCACCCTCTCTAACAATTGATTCATAGTGCAACTGCTTTGAGGTTTTCCTCCTGTTACACCTTTCATACCTTTTACTGTCAATTTCCGTTTCAGCGCTGAATGACCTCGTAGGTCCCAGTGCTTGGGCTCTGGCCTAAATTCTGTGTTCAGTTCTATTTTCAGATATTCGTGAAATAGATATGAAAGATCCTGTATGTATCCTGTGGTCCAGGTTTTAAGCAAATGCAGTCAGGTTTATATAGCAATATATATATATATATATATATATATGTATATATATATATATAATTATATATATATATATATATATATATATATATATATATATATATATATATATATATATATATATATATGTTACAGTCAACACGCGTAATCAGTCATTACGCGTAATGACCTGAAATTTCAGTCATCACGCGTAATGCACTTAGGGACATTTGATCCCCCAGGAGCTAGTACTAAACATTTATGAAATACATTTTGACCCCAGGGACTAGCATTAAACCCGGCGAAACAGTGTAGGTGACTCACTGTTTCGCCGTGTTTAGTACTAGCTCCTGGGGGGATCAAATGTCCCCTAAGTGCATTATGCGTGATGACTGAAATTTCAGTCATTACGCGTAATGACTGATTACGCATGTTGACTGTAACATATATATATATATATATATATATATATATATTATATATATATATATATATATATATATATATATATATATATATATATATATATATATATATATATATATACACAGTATATTTTATACAGTCTATATACGAGTATGTACTGTACTGTATATAAGGCTCAAGTGAAACGTGAGTGGATATTCCCGTAGAGTTTTTCAACTTTAGTTCTGCTTCCTTTTTCAATGTAATGGCAAAACATTTTTCCATTTGAAGAGAAGTCCTCGCCCTTATACATACATGCAAACAATTATATTTATACAAATATATGTATGTATGTCTGTATATACAGTATACAAGCATTAAGCTACAAACGTCCTTTAATATCCAATTCGCTCTGCCTCGGAAATGATATATTTTCATATATGTTACCCGAAGGGGGATTTTTTAGTTGATGATAAGTTCGTCGTCTCGTGGGCTCGAACCACGGATGTAATAAAATTCATTCATATATACAGTATATATATATATATATATATATATATATATATATATATATATATATATATATATATATATATATATATATATATCCTTATACTCCCAACCCTCTAGTACATCGCACTAACTTTTTTTAATGTTGTAGGCACAGTCTAGCATTGCTAGTTGATTTTCAGATATAACAAACGGTCAGAATAAAACTAAACGTTTATCAATGTACCTCAGCAACTTCCCAGTATTGTAGTAATCCTTAAACCCACATTGCATCGAAGACAATTTCCAGTGACAGTCATAAATCCTGTTATCCCGTACCCTTGAAACCGGTGCGCTTGACGCTCGTCCTGTGATCAAGGGTAATAAATGGTATTGTTATAGAGAATGGGCGTTCGATTTCCTCCGCACATGTATTCGCCCGATTTCTGTTCACCCGAACGTGAATCTGATCTCTGGCGTTCTCTGTCATCAGTTTAAATTGGAAAATTGTACCTGGGACTCGGGCAGATTGATGTAGGGCGGAGCTTATTCAGCTATTTCGTTGATTTATAGACCTATCGGCGTGCAGTGAGAGACGGAGAACAACTGTTTCCAAATATTTAGTTCTCTGTATTTTGAAGTTTTGTTTTACAGCAAATATTTATAAATGGAGTCCCTCGCCTGAGCTGTCGTGTCCAGGGAAAATTGAAGTGTTGGTGATAAATATTAAGCGAGTGTACGTAGCGTATGCGAATGCTCGTACGTCACTGAGTGCGTGGTCCCAGGTTCCTAAGGGTTCGGTCACCCGGCCAACAGCGCACCTGTTTTCTGTTGTGGTTGTGGCGGCTGCTAGGGGTCGCCGCTTCGCCCCCCCCCCTCTCTCTCTCTCTCTCTCTCTCTCTCTCTCTCTCTCTCTCTCTCTCTCTCTCTCTGCCCTCCAGTGAACCAGTCGGGCTGCACCTTTGACACGCACAGCACGTCCCGCTCTCGCTTTCTCGCTGAAGTAGTTTGATTCAACATGTGATTTCTTTTGCGCATTTGGTTAGTTTCCGCCCCCCCCCCCTTCATCACGGCCGCATGAAGGACGGAAATTTGTGGCCGCAGCAACCTCCAGGTTAAATGTCGGTGCCTTGCAATCTGCGATTTATTCTTCGCGAAGCAAATCAACTTCCAGATTTCAACTAGCACTAGACCTATAGAGAGGCCCGTTGATCTCAAACCACGTGTTTCCCGTACGTCTCGCCAGTTTTCCCCTCGTGTCCCCTCGCCCCAAATGATGTCCTCAGATTGGATATGTAGTTCGCACGCTTTTACATAACCCACATTCCTCTACAAGATATAAACCAGACACCTGCGGAGAGCTAGGCAGATGTTCGCCTAGGGCGACCCTCGCACCTCCCGGTGAAAGTGTTCCTCGGAAGGTCAAGCCTTGACAGCAGGTGTTTCGCCCGGTGACACATTTGAGTCCTAAACTGTGATAGCGAAGATGTGATTGCCGTTCGGTTGTGCAGTGTTCTGGAATGCGCGCGTAATATGGAGACTTCACGAGAGGACACTTCCGAAAGGGAATTGATAGAAGACGACGCCGCCGCCAGTCAAGAGTGAATTGGATTATTTTTTTTTTAATATTCGAGCCGATCCGACCGAGAGAAGTTCGTAAAGATGGCGGGACCGAAGCGGAACGAAGAGAAGAAGAAGGAGGAGAAGAAAGAGGAGAAGAATGACGATAACGACAAGTCGTCATCCGAAAGGCTGATGGTGAGGTTTTGCTGTTTCCGTATATAGTTACAGGTCGCTTCTGTTACCATGTATAATATAGACCTATATATATATATATATATATATATATATATATATATATATATATATATATATATATATATATATTTATCGTATATACTATGTATTTTTAATAGCCACAATGACCTCTTGACCTCACGATTTTATTTTTTCACACGCTTTGGATACGCTTGTCTCCCTACTAAGCCTAATAAGACCCAAATGAAGAGACATGCGGCCGTGACAGGGTTCGAACTCTTACCCGATACGTCAGATTGAGATTAACCTTAGCCACTTGACCACAGAGGAGGATACAAGTGTATCCCAGTTCATATATATATATATATATATATATATATATATATATATATATATATATATATATATATATATATATATATATTGAACATCTGCACTAGCATGGTCATGCATACATTCCTTTGGATTACGACGTCTCTTAGCGGAGAGATTAGCCTCAGTCACGAACCGGGGGTTGCGTAACCCAAATAGTTGATTGGAAAATGAAACGTGAAGTTTGCACACGGCATATATGGGTCCTGCAGATACCGGATCGCGAAGCATTTTGGAGTGTCAGAACCAAGGGTCAGAACGACGGAGATTTAACGAAAAGTATAAATCTCTCGTGGTGGGAGACTAATCGGTCATGGCATACCAGGTTTTCCTTATTTTTACCCAGTTGAATTTGTTAAGACAGGTTAAATACATTATTAAGTAGAAATATAAGATGTAAATGATAGTTTTTAGCAAGACGTATGAAATTCAACCACAGAGTTATAGTACTCAGGAGAAACTATGAAGGCAGGTCTGAACAGGGGGTTAGTGTCGTCAGTGCACCTCACGCGGTGCGCTGTAGGCATTACTTGAGGTTCTTTGCAGCGTCCCTTCGGCCCCTGGCTGCAGTCCCTGTCATTCCTTTCACTGAACCTCCGTTTATATTCACTTTCTTCCATCTGATTTTCCACCTTCTCTTAAATGTTACACCTTTCAAACCTTTTTACTCCCAAGTCCTCCTTCAGCGCTGAATGGCCTCGTATGTCCCAGCGCGTGGCCTTTGGCCTAAATTTTATATTCCATTCCATTCCACATAAAGGCAGGTGTTAGGTTATACAGTAGAAATGCTAAAAAAAGCAGTTGAGTTTAAATGTTAAATTCCTCGATAAAAAAAATGTTAATGCCTTCACTTTGACTTTTACCAGATTTTCACATTGAGCAGAATTTCACCCATCTTTCGGAAAACTTGACGAGACTTATGTCCGTCAAGATTTAAGTAATTGAACGACTGGTAGTGCAATCGTAATGTGGCTGTTCTCGCATTCTGAGACAAGCTTAGTTTTATTCCGTGCGGCCGAAAATAAAATGAACCGTTGAACAATTTTTATTTTTTAGTTGTTTATTTATTTATTTTTTTTTTTTTGGAGGGTGTGTTTGTGCAGAGTTCCTTGTTTCATTAAGTATGGTTGCAGTGAACGTTGATAATCAGTTCCGTGCTAAAATCCTAGAATCTCTATATGAGTGTGTGTGTAAAGAATTTTTTTGTGTCTGAGTGTGAGAATATTTCCGACCCTTGAAAGATATTCTCACATAGGCTAATCCTTTAATGGGTCTTTGATTCCGTGCTAAAATCCTAGATCTCTATATGAGTGTGTGTGTGTTTAAAGAATTTTTGTATGTGTCTGAATGTGAGAATATTTCCGATCCTTGAAAGAGATTCTCACATAATCCTGAGATAAATTGGACGCCTGACATATCATTTCCATCTTTCTGTCACGCAATTAAACCCTTCGTCTTCCCAGGTTTTTATTTTTTTCTGCCATTCTCCTAGGCAGGATGAAAGTCGGGTTTTTAGAATTAGTATGAAGGAACTTTTTGTACTTCTCAAAGTTTTTTGTGAACTTTAGGTTCATTAATGTATTGTTTTACTTAAACCGTTGCTGATAGGCTGATAGTGAGGACTGGTCTATTTTAGCTGTCGTAAGTGGCAGCTCAATTCGATAGATATGTATTTAAAGAGATGGAATAGATTGTTTTTGTATTTTCCTCATTAGTATTGTGGGTTTTGGCAGCGTCATTGTCAGCGTCATTGTCACTGGCGTGGATTGGTTTGAATCTCTCCCTGAAGGATTTTCTTAATTTATTCTGCGCTCGGATTCATAGTATTTAGTGGTAATTGTATCCAGATCAGGAAATTGAAAATCAGAGAGGCCGTTGTACCTATTGAAATGTAGTCCATATATAGCCTATGTGCGTTTGTGTGTTCATATACAGAAAAACGAAACAGCCACTGTTACATTCAGTCTTTAACTGTGTGTGTGTGTGTGTTTGTTTGGCGTGAGGTTGCTATATATTTATTCTGAAAGTGCATGACAGCTTGAAGTTATACACCTGTCCACATGTATTTCATCAGTCAGATTGAAAATACCTTTGTTTATTTACTCGTTGTTAACATTAAATAAAACATTACACGCGTCACGGCCCAACCTCCACTCAGGAACACTAATCCTCCCCCTCCCCCTCCCCCCAATGCCCCTGGGCTGGGCTGGGCTGGAACTCGTGTACCCGCCTGCGGCCTTCTGCAGCAGCGTCACGAAGCCCTCAGGCATAATGTTAGGGAGTAATCTCCACCTGCAAATCCAACGGCTGCAGGATATCAAGTTGAAACGACATAACAAGACTCTATTATTCAAGTTGTTTCATCGAAGATGATGAAATAGGTCACGAACGGTTATGCAAACGTGGTAAACAGGGCCTTTTGCGGCGTTGCTGCTCGTCAGTCATTTCAGATTTCGACAGATTCGTGCCATGAAGGCTGGGGATTATCCCGACGCATGCAATGTCCCGTTATTCACCTGATCAATAATAGTTTATTGCGAGGAATGAGATGAATCGTAGGAATGTTGCCTCGTCTCCAAGAAACGGTCAAGTTATTGGTCTTGCATTGTGAATAAATTGTTCTTGAATGTGTTCTGAGTTTCTGATACGACAGAGTGTGATTTATGGCACCTGTCAGTATGATTTGCTTTTTTACATTGTTGTAGGCCTAACGGTGCAAGATTAGGATTCGTAGCTTTATTAGAAAAATTTGCCATTTACTGATTAACCTGTTTCTCTCTTGTAATGCTTAAGAGTCAACTTAGTTTTAGATCTCATTGGGGTTTTATGGGGTTTTATATCTCATTGGGTTTTTTGATTAGTTTTACCTGTTGGTTTAATAGCATTTTTTTGATTAGTTTTAAATCTCATTACAGTAGGTTCTAGTGCCACTGGGGTTTTATATCTGCCCTTTTATTTTTTCCAACTCTAGTGCCAACCCTTTCTGTCTTTTTCCAATTCAGTTTTGTCTTTTGCATCGAGTCAGGTTATGAGTTGATGCTAAAGCCACTTTCCATGACTTGAGATTGTTCTTGGCTAGTCAATAAATCTGTTTACAGCAGTGGTTCTCAACCTTTTTATTACCACGCCCCCTGTAAGGGTTGGTCCTTCCCTCCACGCCCCCCTTGCATCTATGAGTAAAATTCCCTCCCAGATTTAAAGAAAAATAAAAGAGAATGAATTAGTGAGATACTTGACACTGCTTCTTAGCGACTCTTGTTAAGAGAATAACGAATATAATTAGAGAATTTTTAATTTTTCCCTAGGGCTCGCGCCCGCCTTAGGAAATTGCTGACGTCCCCGACGCGCCCCCCAGGTTAAGAACCACTGGTTTACAGTGTCCTGTAGTAACCATCCTGTTATCAAAAGGATCTTATTGATGACTTCGACGGGATCAGGTATTCTGCGTTGCATAGAATCTAACTTCGTCTTATTTATTTATCTATCTATCTATTGTGTTCATTTTTGTGGTCACCTATGCGGTTTGTCTGCTGCGAGAAATCCCTGTGATTATTTCCACTTCGCTTTCTGATTTCTACGTTTGTGAGAGTCTTGCAAGACGTATTTATATGTTTTCTGTGCAGCATCAGTTAAAGGCCTTGTCATTCCCCCTTCAGAAAGGCTTGTCTATAATGAAAAAAAACCTTATCTATGGTGCATCACCATATTGTGACCGGAAATAATGAGTAAAAAGCCACAATAATGTAAGTGAGAGATTGTATTTTTCGAAAATACACAAAAGGGTTAAAAAAAAGCTTCCCCCCCCTTTTTTTTTACCCTTTTTTGTATTTTGGAAAAATACAGTCTCTCATTTACATCATTGTTATGGCTTTTTACTCCTTAAAAACCTTACAGTATGTCTTAGTGGTCGTTTTGTGTGTAGGTTATTTAGCATAAGCCACCTTTAACCAATCCACGAGTATTTCGTGGACGATGTTAGCCCAGAGACCCATCATTTGGACTACCCCTTTCTGCCTTCTGTTCCAGGTAGGGAGGGGTGGGGTGGCTAATGCCGTCATTGCATCTCACGCGGTGCACTGTAGGCATTACTCGAGGTTCGTTGCAGCTTCCGATCTGCCCCTAGCTGCAACCCCTTTCATTCCTTTTACTGCACCTCCAGAGGTTCTTTGCAGCTTCCGTTCTACCCCTAGCTGCAACCCCTTTCATTCCTTTTACTGTACCTCCATTCATATTATATTTCTTCCATCTTTCTTTCCACCCTCTCCTAACGTTTGTTTCATAGTGCAGCTACGAGGTTTTCCTCCCGTTACACCCTTCGAACTTTCTCCTGTCAGTTTCCGTTTCAGTGCTGGAGGACCTCATAGGTCCCAGTGCTTGGCCTTTGGCCAAAATCCTACATTCAATTCAACGACCGAGGCGGCCTGAAAATGGGACGTACAAGATTTAGGTGGTAAAAGGGAGGCCCGTGTCTGAGGGGCACTCTGAACTGGGGGCTCGGGAGCGCCTCGTATGTATTCTCGGTTACCATGACGAGAAAGGCCGCCGGTCCTCTGGTCGTGGTGGCCTTGCCTGACGGCGGGGTAGCAAGAAACGGCGATTATAATGAGCGTGGCGTGACTGCTCTCCGCTGTTAATCCAACCGCCTTCTATCATGACGGCGCTGTTCTCCTCCGCTGCTAATCGCGAGGACTTAAGATTTTATGACCCGCATATATCTCATGGGCGTTCGTCTTTTGGGCGTTTTTTTTTTATACAGAAATTGGTAGGTTAGCTACTGGGTTTGGGAGGTAAAGAATGTGCTGTCGGTGAAGGAAAGCAAGGCTACTTTAGTATCTCCTGATTCATGTATTAATGAGTAATATATGGAGTATTTATGTATACCTGAATCACGAAAATATGGAACGTGATGAATATATAATAAAGACAGAATCCACGAAGAAAGAGAAACACTTGAGTGCCGTGAGGCCTTTCGACTGTCGTCCTTTACTTTAGACAAAATCCACGAAGGGAAGAGAAGCACTGGAGTGCTGCGAGGCCTTTCGACTGTCGTCCTTTCCTTCGTTATGCAGTATTCCTTTCAGAAGGGAGGCTACCCTCATTTCCTTCGTATGTTGGTGGACACTATTTTTTTGAGGCAAATTAATGCAAAAAAATGGACATAAAATTAACCCACAGGGAATCAGTAGACCCACCTCTTGGAAGCGGAAAAACGATAGAAATCATGAAAGGTTGAACCAGGGAGAGAATTCCATTTGAGATCTTTTAGAAGCAGAGCGAAAAGATGCAAGCTTCGAAATGGTTGATGCAGGTTTGAGAAAGCTGTTGAAAGTGACTTTAATGAAATAAGGATGGTAATTAGGAGGCTGAAGGAATGATAAGACAGCAGGAGTTGGTCTGATTGTAAGGGAGATTTTTCGGTGGAGTGGCGTTGTGGGATTGAGTGGCTGACCAGGGCTTATAAGGTACATCTGGAATGGGGCCAGTTTAAAAAAAAAAATGTAATGCCCCGTAGGAGGGTAGTGCCGTCAGTGCATCTCACGCGGTGCACTGTTGGCATTAGCTTAGGTTCATTGCAGCGTTCCTTCGGTCCCTAGCTGCGACCCCTTTCATTCCTTTTACTGTACCTCCATTCATATTCTCTTTCTTCCATCTTCCTTTCCAACCTCTCGTAACATTTGAGGCTTTCCTCCTGTTTGCACCTTTCAGACCTTTCTACTCCCAATTTCCGTTTCAGCGCTGAATGACCTCATAGGTCCCAGGGCTTGGCTTTTGGCCTAAACTCTATATTCCATTCCACTTCCTTTGTATAGTGATAGAGGTAATAGAGGTGATTGTAAGGATAACAGTGAATAACATTGCTTGATGTTCCAAGCAAGGTGTACAGTATGATGTCTTTTTATATAGAAAAAGGAAGACAAGTGACTGAGGGATTAGTAAGGAAAGAGTAGGATTAAATCAGTTGTATGAGAACGTTGAGAGGAAATGATAACGCTGATCTTGCCTTACGTATAAGTAGAGAAACCATGAGTGGAAGAGAGGCAGTGTGGATGATGTGGTATATATATATATTATATATAAATATATATATATATATATATATATATATATATATATATATATATATATATATATATATATATATATATATATATATATATATATATATATATATATATATATATACAGAAATATTATTAGATACTTGGTAGAATATGTGCCTTTGTTCACAGAAGCAAGACGGACGTGACAGCTTAAGAGAAGTGAAAGTTAAGTTAGTTACGAAATTATGACAAGGAAGTAAAATGGAAAAATTATATATATATATATATATATATATATATATATATATATATATATATATATATATATATATACTGTATATATTGTAGGATACTTGAGATTGAGGACTGTTTGTCATAGAAAGCTTGTAATTTTTTTGAGTAAATATCTCCATGAGATACCATCCATTTTGAATGAGGTCCTGTTGGTAATTGTACTAAATTGTACTAATGCACAGAACAATTTTGAATTGTGATAAAGTTAAAGTATATATATATATATATATATATAATATATATATATATATATATATATTAATATGTATATTTATATATATATATATATATATATATATATATATATATATATATATATATATATGATTAGAATGGGGATTCATTATCAGGTAATTGATGTTGATGACGCAATTCAATGTTTTCGAAGAAATTACTTTCCTTTCTCCAAGCTTGATGTCACTCCCGACCTCAAGCAGAGAACATTCATAGCAACATACCAATTGGAACATTGCCTTTTGAAATTGGCTTCAAGCAGAAATTGCCTTTGCAGTCATGAAAGTTTATATAGCATTATTCACGAGTGTTTTTATAGAAGGCGAAGAGTGAGTTTTGAAATACCCGGATTGGTCGTTTGCATTGTGACGTTCCGGTGCTGAAAATTTATTGCCCTGTGGCACGATTCTTGTGAATATGCTGTTTGACAAATTGGCTGCTTGTCTGACCAGTATACTTGTTTACAGTTTTTCTCGTAATGTATATGTGCATATGTATGTATATATATATATATATATATATATATATATACCTCACGGGGTACACTGTAGGCACTACTAAAGGTTCTTTGCAGCGTCCCTTCGGCCCCCAGGTGCAACGCCTGTCATTCCTTTTTACTGTACCTCCGTCCATATTAACTTCCTTCCATCTTGCTATCCACCCTCTCCTGACAACCATTTCACAGTGCATCTGCGAGGTCTTCCTCCTGTTACACCTTTCAAACTTTTCTACTCTCAATTTCCTTTCCAGCGCTAAATGACCTCATAGGTCCCAGTGCTTGGCCTTTGGCCTAAAATCTTATGTTCCATTCCATTCCAGAGAACGGATGTGCGAGTAATTAAGCCTCTTTTCACGCTGGTCAGTTTTTCAAGAAAAGGTGATTATCCTTGACACGGGCCTAATTAACCTAAATGTTTCGTATAAGGAAGTAATTACGGCGTGGCATGCGAGATCAACAACGCTGCGAAATTAAGCGCAAATCTTCAGAGCTGGAAGAGGAAAGAGAAATTGGTTTAAAAAGTTTGTGACTTGTTGCTGAAACTCCTTGAGAAAACCAGGGACATCCCTCCTAGGGGGTCTGTGCCGTCAGTGCCCCTAGCTGCTTCAACCCCTTTCATTCCTTTTTACTGTGCCTCCGTTCATATTCTCTTGCTTCCATCTGACTTTCCTCAACCCTCTCCTAACAGTTGTTTCATAGTGCAACTGCTTTGAGGTTTTCCTCCTGTTAACCTTTCAAGCCATGTACTGTCAGTTTCCGTTTCGGCGCTGAATGGCCTCGTAGATCCCAGTGCTGGGCCTTTGGCCTAAATTCTGTATTCAGTTCAATTCCTCTTCATATACTATTATTGATTTATAAAAGGGACCGTGGGATTCTCGTTGCGGAAGTTTATACTCTAAGATTAAAATACTCATCCTACAGTTTGGTCTTGTTGACATTAGTGCACTTGCCCAAAACTGAGTCAAGATGGCTTTCTCCGAACCAAGTAGGATAATTTACTACAGAATTATTATTATTATTATTATTATTATTATTATTATTATTATTATTATTATTATTATTAAATGAAACCTATTCACATGGAACAAGCACAACAAAGGGGCCACTGACTTGAAATTCTTCAAGCATCCAAAGAATGTTGGTTTCAACCTCCCACCGCAGCAGACGCCCTTTAACACTGCGGTAGTAACTGATCACGATGCAGAGCCAGTGATTTTCATCTCCCTGGGGGAGACGCGAACCCCCCTTGCGACATCTGAGAGGCAATCCACGACTACAAACCACTATACCAGCGGAGCGGAACGGGAGAAGAAAGTGTATTGATATGACCGCACTGTCTAATGTGTCCATTAGTCTTATAGGAAGGGCATCGATTTGCGCCGAAGTGGTGTGGAACAGAATGAGAGATGAAGTAGGTAATTATAGAATGATAGACGAGAGCCACCATGAAGTAGGTAATAATAGCATGGTAGACGAGGGTTGGTGGCACTGATTGTCTCGCGTCATTAACTGGGAAGACGCGCAGTTATAGTTGAACTTGAAAAATTGTAGCTGTTGGTTAATTAATTTCTGGATCATTGATATGTATGCATATGTATGTATTTTATGTATATATGTATATCAGTACTATATATATGTATATATACATATATATATAATATATATATACATATATATATGCATAAAAATACATATATATATAAATATATATATATACATATAATAATAATAATAATAATAATATAATAATAATAATAATAATAATAATATATAATAATAATAATATATAATAAAAACAAATCACTTTAGCACCATACACCGATAGATATAAGATAGAAGCAATCAACGCGCAATCACGCGTGGGACAGAAATAAATTTCTGACTCACACCGGGATCGACTCCGGGTCTTTCAATTGAAAGGCAAGGCCGCTGCCAACTGACCCACACAATCGAAAGACCTGGGTTCGATCCCGGTGTGAGTTGGAATTTTATCACCGAGACATGAAGGATTGATCGCGTCAATTATTTAGGTGAAAAGGACCAGTCGTAACATTGTAACTCCTATTAGTGAATTTCGTTTTCTATAAAGCAAGTAGTATATAATTTGCGTCCGTCGTAATTTTCCGTAATTCGCTTGAGCATTATAGGGTGTCATGATACGTAATTCTTCTCTGAAATTTTCCACTAAATACATAAGTATGGAACATGGAATACATTATCTCAAATTATATATATATATATGTATATATATATATATATATATATATATATATATATATATATATATATATATATATTTTATATATATATATATATATTTTATTATATTTTATATATATACACGGAGAGAGAGAGCATTTATATTTATATACATACATACATACATATATGTATGTATGTATATATATATATATATATATATATATATATATATATATATATATATATATATATATATGTATGTTGTGTGAGCTGATTTGCAAGTAAGTTTCTGTCACTTCCTATACCTTGAACAATTTGTGGATATACTTTGCATTCTATGATCTTTCATACCCACTTATTTTACATGAGCAAGTCTAGATGTTCAGCATAAATCTCTGTCTCTCATTGTAAGAAAATAGGTATTCTCCATATGTATACGTATATATATACGTATGTATATATATATATTTATTTATTTATTTTTCAGCTGTTTCTCAGCAACCAGTATTACTGGGACAGTTTTCCCACACTCGTTCCAGAAACAGCGAGACTGATATTTGATGCCTGTTTTTAACTCTTTCCTCTGTGTTTCCTTCCCGGAAGGTTGCGGTCCGCATCCGGCCTCTGAAGAGCGAGGAGAAGGCCAAGGGGTCCTTCCGAATCACTCAGCCGATTGATAACAAAGTGAGTAGACGTTGCATTAATATATATATGTATGTATATATATCTATTTATATTTATATGTATATAGATTATATATATGAATATAAATATATATATATGATGTGTATGTATATATATATATATATATATATATATATATATATATATATATATATATAATTTTTTGGTTCATTTCACCCTTAAAATGTTGGCCTAAGTTCACATTAATTCTGTTAAACATTTGCTCGTTCATTTTCATATTTAATATATAAAAAGTATATATATACATACATACATATATAATTATTCATTTGAATATCCTCTCATTATCTCATTTAATTCATTATTCCACATATTTATTCGTCCATTCATCCAGTTACATTCCATCATTCATTTATCGTTCAGAAGTATTTGTTTTCTTATGATTATTGAAATACTCCTTTTCTCACGCACGTATTTATATTAATCTAGGAATTTGTGATGATAATTTCAAAGTAATCGTTGACTTTCATAAATGTTCCCTTTCCAGACGATTAATTTTTCTTGAATTCTTTGTTTTACTGCCGTGGTACCGTGCTAGGTGTATTTATGAGAGAGAGAGAGAGAGAGAGAGAGAGAGAGAGAGAGAGAGAGAGAGAGAGAGAGAGGATAACAGTTAACGAGAGAAGAAAAATGATTGAATAGCCTATTGTGTATTCGTGAGAGAGAGTGGGGATTAAAATAACAATTAACGAGAGAAGAAAAATTTTTGAATAGCATTTTAAGTATTTATGAGGGAGAGAGGCAAAATAGCAATTGACGAGAGAAGAAAAATGATTGATTTGCCTATTAAGTATTCATGATTAAACAGAATTTTAAACAGAATTCGTAAGAAATTTTCAGAAGCCGAACGATTCCACACGAAACCACTGCTTTTACACAGCACATAATATATAATATAATCTCCACACGAACGAGCCGATTAAAATCAGAGGACCTAGCATTGTTTTAGTGCACCAGACCCTGAATTATATGTTTATAGTAACGCCAGGGGAGCGAACGCCAGAGATGTAAGCGAGGCTATTTCTAGGCGTTGGTACGACGCTTGGCGTTCAAGGCTGCTAGCTGGAGAATGACGAGTATAAGTATAAAGGAATTAGCACAGCCTTAAAAGGAGTAAAACTATAAAGGAGAATAACTAGAAAGGAATTAGTATAGCTGTAAAAGAATTAGAGAATAGAACAGATATTACATAAAGGGTCACACAACGAAGGAAAAGGGTGAGAACAGAGGAGATATATAAACAAATAATTAAGAATTGGGAATGGTGAAACTTGCAATAAAAGGGGAATTGATCGAGGATAAGTTAGCCTGTCAACCTAGCTGCATCTCCCTTTCATTCATTTTACTGTACCTCCATCCATATTATCTTTCTTCCATCTTGCTGTCCACCCTCTCTCCTAACAATTATTTCGTAGTGCAACTGCTTTGAGGTTTTCCTCCTGTTGCACCTTTCAGACCTACCTACTCTCAATTTCCTTTCCAGAGCTGAAGGACCTCATAGGTCCCAGTGCTTGGCCTTTGGCCTAAGCTCTACATTCCATTCCAATGAAAATAAGAAGAAAAGTGAGAAGATAGGTCGGATAGGTAAGCCCCTCCCCAAAAAAAAAAAAAAAGAATAGGTCAGATAGGTTAAGACCCCCACAAAAAAAGAAAGAGCAGGTCAGAAAAAAAAAAAAAGAAAGAATAGGTCAGATAGGTAAGACCCCCACCAAAAAAAGGAAAGAGCAGGTCAGATAGGTAAGACCCCTCCCACCCCCCAAAAAAAAGAAAGAATAGGTCAGATAGGTAAGACCCCCGAAAAAAAAAATAGGTCAGAGAAGGTAAGACCAATAAAGACCCAGAGAAGTAAGACCCCACCAAAAAAATTGAAGAAAACAGGTCAGATAGGTAAAAAAAGGAATAAATGGCCAGTCTTGATTGGCCCTCAACTTCGCGGTTGTACGTGCGTGAGTCTTTGTACCCGAAAGTTGTCGGAGCTACTGGCAACAGTGTCATGTGACCAGCACAAAAGAACACTTGCTTGTGTAGCCATGGAAGCACGGGGCCTGCAATATTGATCAACTTGCAAAGGGTACTTGCCACTTGATCAGGCCTGCTTAGTTTATTTTTATGGATTTAGTAGAATTTATAGCACCATTTTTTAGGTTGAATGTTCCAATCGCGGAAGAGGGTTACTTGCCGCTTCATAAGGGCTACTTAGTTTATTTTTATAAATCTTATTACATTTTTGTTCCGTTTTAGCTAAATGCTCCAGTTTCCGTGAATTAATACCTTTATAGATGTACATTTTATATTAGTGTTTTTGCACTTGCAGACGTTGTTTTCCGCTGTTCCTGCCATGCTGCACCTGCCCTTGTTGTTTTCCTAAAGATTTTGATTTCATAAAGAGGTGATCAACTTCCCATCAGTGTTTATGTCACAGGTATGACCTGAGTCGTTGTACCTTTCAGTTTTCAGTAAAAGAAAACTATTGTGCCGGCTTTGTCTGTCCGTCCGCATTTTATTCTGTTCGCCCTCAGATCTTAAAAACTACCGAGGCTAGAGGGCTGCAAATTGGTATGTTGATCATCCACCCTCCAATCATCAAACATACCAAATTGCAGCCCTCTAACCTCAGTAGTTTTCAGTTTAATTAAGGTTAAAGTTAGCCATAATCGTCCTTCTGGCAACGACATAGTATAGGCCACCACTGAGCCGTGTTAAAGTTTCATGGGCCGCGGGTCATACAGCATTATACCGAGACCACCTAAAGATAAATCTGTTTTCGGTGGCCTTGATTATACTCTGTAACGGCTGAACAGAAAACTCGATTGCGCCGAAGAAACCTTGGCGCAATTTTTTACTTGTGCCAATGATTTATTCTGTGCGGCGATTTTGATTAAATATTACTAACCGGTAAGAACAATCTCTCCTTCAATTCCCAGAGGACGTAAAATTAGGTCACCGATATATACTGTACTAGGAAACTGTATCCACTAGTCAGCTTTGAATGTTATTACTCTTTCAGTAGAATGTGTTTTAACCCAGTCGCTATGACATTTGAGCGTCTAGAAGCACGTGGTCACTTTTCTTTCGTTTAGAAATATTTATTTTATCTTTATATGAAGGTTTGGAAGCCTTATATTTTGTTGAAGATTGAAAGTCTTGTATTTTGTTAAAGATTGGGAGCTTTATGTTTTGTTAAAGATTGCAGTCTTTATATTTCGGTAAAGATTGGAAGTCTTATATTATGTTAGATACTGGAAGCTGTATATTTTGTTGAAGATTGGAAGCCTTACATTTTGTTAAAGATTGGAATTTTTATATTTTGTTAAAGATTGGAAGCTTTATATTTTGTCAAAGACTGGAACCCTTATATTTAGTTACAGATTGGAAGCCATATATTTTGTTAAAGATGGGAAGCTTTATATTTTGTTAGAGACTGGAAGTCTTATATTTTGTTAAAGATTGGAAGTCTTATATTTTGTTACAGATTGGAAGCCTTATATTTCGTTAATAAAGACTAGAAGTCTTATATTTTGTTAATTGATAAATAAGATTATTTTGTTAAAGATTATAAGTCTTATATTTGTTACAGATTGTGAATATGTTGTCGTTAATAAAGACTAGAAGTCTTATATTTTGTTAAATAAATAAGATTAGGCAAATATAATTACAAAGTCTAATTTCTAAAGTAACAGGCAGTATCAAAGACGAGAATATCATAAGGCTCGGGAGAGGGACCTTCCCTTCGTCAAATACTTTGGAAGAGGCAAATATAATGCCGTAAGTCTAATTAGCTAAAGTAACAGGCAGTATCAAAGACGAGAATATCACTAGAGTCACATTTCACGATTCCTTCTCAAATAACCTTGGGGTTATATGATAGAAAAGAAATGCTATTGGTAATTCACGCTAACTTAAGCGTCGTTCTTTGGGTTTCTTCAGCCCATTTTGCTTCACACGCACTTATTTTTTTTTTTTCTTTTAAGCGTTTGGAATTGAGAGGTCAAGATGTAAGGTAAAATCCAAGGTTCGGTTTCTTGCAGGGTATAATTGCTCCGTAGGTCGTAGCATTGATACTTGTCACGCAGATTAGAGCTGAAGTTGTTATTGCAGACTTTTAATTAAGAACTTTTAAGGGCATCGATTGGTAGGGTATGTTACTTCTCAGTGATGGTGCAGTACTTAGTATATACCACATATATCATAATGCTTTTGGGATTTGGTACTCAACATATACCACATATATCATGATACTTTTGGAATTTAGTACTCAACATATACCTCATATGTCATAATGCTTTTGGGATTTAGTATTCAACATATGCCACATATATCATAATGCTTTTGGGATTTAGCACTCAACAAATATCACATATATCATAATGCTTTTGGGATTTAGTACTCAACATATACCACATATATCATAATGCTTACGGGATTTAGTACTCAACATATACCACATACATCATTATGCTTATGGGATTTAGCACACAACATATACCACATATATCATAATGCTTTTGCACGCGGTGTACTGTAGGCATAACTTGAAGGTTCTTTGCAGCGTCACTTCGGCCCCTAGCTGCAACCCCTTTCATTCTTTTTACTGTACCTCCATTCATATTCTCTTTCTTCCATCTTACTGTCCACCCTCTCCTGACAGTTGAGACCACTCTTAATATCATATCTGAGATAAGTAGAAATACTGCTATGAAAATGTCTCATTCTTCTTTATACAGGTGTAAATGTTTTACCCATTTTCTCTCTCTCTCTCTCTCTCTCTCTCTCTCTCTCTCTCTCTCTCTCTCTCTCTCTCTCTCTCTCTCTCAGTGAAAGCAGCCATTTACGTAAGTTCTCCCTTCATCCATAATGACCTCCACTTGTCGCACTGCGAAACTCAATAATTATCAGTCCCTTAAAACAACTCCAGAATATCTGGTGAATTTCTTTTGCTTTTGGTTTATAGGACCGGATCTTTTTCGTGTGGTTTTCATGTAATTCAGTAAGTATTTATTTCACATGAATACTTTGGTTGCGGAGAACTCTAGGTGTCATCATGTACAGCACTCGTACACACACACATACACATATATATGTGTATATATAGATGTATATAATGTGTATATATATGACGTCTTTTTGTAGAGAGGGGGGAAAAACTAATCCCCACTTTTACAGATCGTTGTTTTTCATTCTGATATTTTAAAGATTCATATACGTCAAATGTTATATTGGGTTATTGTTATTAGTTTTACGATTTTCTTTAATCTTATGCATTTGCTCGACAATCCTCTGTGTAACAATCAGACCTCTTATCGTAGATAAACCTGACAATCCTTCACTATCTTGACGTGACCTTTGGCTTATATCGATCCAACGTTACTGAAGAGACTGTTATTGTCATGCATGACCTGCTCATAAACAAAACATGACCTCATATCGTTTCTAAATGACTATAGGCCTTATCCCATGTAAGGTCACCTTGAAATGTTTATTGAATAGCCCGAGGGCACGGAAGCATTAGGCTCTCCAGACCTGTGTGTATATTTTTAGCAACTAGTTATCAAGCACGCTGGCACTCAGTCACGTGTTCCAGGTGCACTGTAGGCATTACTTAAGGTTCATTGCAGCGTCCCTTCGGCCCCTTGCTGCGACCCCATTCATTCACTTTACTGTACCTCCGTTCATATTCTCTTTCTTTCTTTCCTAACTATTGTTTCATAATGCAACTGCTTTGAGGTTTTCCTCCTGTTATACCTTTCAAACCTTTTTGCTTTCAATTTCCCCTTCATCGCTGAATGACCTCTTAGGTCACAGCGCTTGGCCTTTGGCCTAAATTCCTGTATTCCAATTCCAAATCCTGTTCCAGGTTTTCTACTAAAATTAGCCATTGACAAACACAGTGATACAGAGGCGAAGCTGTTGAGCCGTTCCATGTTGTGACGCCAGTTTGAGCAGCCGTAATCAATCAATCAGTCAAGCTGTTTCAGGCCAATGACATCATCTACGGAATAATCGCAACTCATGAAACTCTTATTCTCCCTTCCCGTAGGGGGGTAATGCCGTTAGTACACCTCACGGGGTGCACTGCAGGCATTACTAAAGGTTCTTTGCACCGTCCCCTTCCTTAGGCCCCTAGCTGCAACCCCTTTCACTCCTTTTACTGTACCTCCTTCCATATTATCTTTCTTCCATCTTGCTGCCCACCCTCTCGTACAATTGATTCATAGTGCAACTGCTTTGAGGTTTTCCTCCTGTTACACCTTTCGAACCTACCTGCTCAAAGTATCCTTTGCAGAGCAGGATGACCTCATAGGTCCCAGTGGTTGGCATTTGGCCTTAACTCCATATTCCATTCCATTCCATTCTTTCCCCTGACTCGTAGGCGTCGGTGCTCCTGTCATGATTGTCTTCGTAGTTGCATGATCGTGAATAATGGATTTGCGTATATGCCTTTAGTCTCTCTCTCTCTCTCTCTCTCTCTCTCTCTCTCTCTCTCTCTCTCTCTCTCTCTCTCTCTCTCTGTGTGTGTGTGTGTGTGTGTGTGGCCGTTTCTCCCCTGCATCTAACGGGGATTTTTTGTATAACAGTTTAAGTTACTCGTCTGTTGGGACCTCTCTCTCTCTCTCTCTCTCTCTCTCTCTCTCTCTCTCTCTCTCTCTCTCTCTCTCTCTCTCTCTCAGGAAGCCATCGTCAACAAAAATTAGTATCCATAGCAACAACATAAAAACAACTAACCAAATTTAATTACCACGAATTAGATTGTGAATTATGAATTGTGCAGTTATTTGTGTATTTAATTAATTAAATTATGCGGTAGATGCGTCTTTAAGGATTATTTAAATGGCATTTTTTTTTGTCGTGCTAAAGAATGAAGTGACTGGATTTGAGGATGCATGTTAGTGCATACGTTCGTGAGAGCTGCTGCATATTTGATATTCCTTTATGTGTATGCAAGGGGGCTGAACATAAATCGTA
>NC_089767.1:41482008-41489508 GCF_040412425.1 Macrobrachium rosenbergii | reverse complement strand
CTTCCGTTTTCGGAGTGACCTCAGCTAGCATGATTTAATGCCCACTTCGTCAAGAAAA
Source organism: Macrobrachium rosenbergii (assembly GCF_040412425.1). Taxonomy (NCBI): domain Eukaryota; kingdom Metazoa; phylum Arthropoda; class Malacostraca; order Decapoda; family Palaemonidae; genus Macrobrachium; species Macrobrachium rosenbergii. The sequence goes on along the minus strand of NC_089767.1, from coordinate 41,489,450 downwards.
TCCCCACTTCGTCAAGTGCAGTTCCTTGGCTGTATTGAAAGACCAGGTTCCAAGAATATCACTTCGCCGAGAAACAAAGTGAATCTGACTTAGTGAAAAGGGTAATTTTATTTAGGGGTTCTCAAGCATTTTTTGGAAGGGTCTTAATAATAGCCGTAATCTATCTATAAAATTAACATGCGAGTGGATCTTGTTTGTCCTCCCCCTGGTGACAGTAGGGGAGACATGACACAGCAACCCACCCCCTGCAAACCTGTTTGTCCGCCCCGGGTGGGACGGTGTAGGTGGGGGAACGGGAGGGTTGGGGAGACATCCACCCTCCTCCTGCAAACCTGTTTGTCCCCTCGGGTGGGGGCGGTGTAGGTGGGGAAACGGGAGGGTTGGGGAGACATCCACCCTCCTCCTGCAAACCTGCTTGTCCGCCCCGGGTGGGGCGGGGTAGGTGGGGAACGGGAGGGTTGGGGAGACATCCACCCTCCTCTCGCAAACCTGTTTTGTCCGCCCAGGATATGAACAGGGTAGGTAGGGGAGACAGGAGCACCGAGTTCAAGTGTAGAATATTAGACGAATGAACACCTTGAAACAAGGGGCGATAGAATAGAAAATAGTAGTTGAAGGAGGGTAAAAAAAAATAAGAATTACATGAGGTGAGGACGAATAAATTAGATATAAATAAATAAACGATAACAGTTGGACACAAGGAAAAATATGAAAACAAAACAGTTGAGGGAGAAATAAAAAAAAAAAATAAGAATTCGCGTGGGGTGAGAACGAATAAATTCGATAAATAATTAGATAAATGACAATGATTGAACCAAAGAGGAAAACGAACTAGTACCAAAGACATTATCCTGCCTGTAATGTTTTTGAAAACCAAATGAATTAAAAGAAAGAAAGTCAAGCGAGAAAGAAATAATGATAAAAACAAAGTAACAGAAAGACTAAACAAAAGGTAGCACGCAAATCTGCCATTTTCTTCTTCTTCTTCTTCTTCTAACTGAAACTCTGCGTCATCCGTCATTCTCCAAGACATTCGCTGCGACAAAGGAAAGGAAGAAATGCCGTAATTTTCTTGTAATTTAGGAATTAGGAAGCTTATAAATTTCTTGCCGTGCGTACTACCTTCGCCCGGGGTACGCGACGCGCTGTGCCAAATTAAAAGGTAGTCGCGAAGGAAATGATCAGATTGTCAGCTCGTTTGTTTATCTTTTCTTATCGTCAGACGGGCGCATTGTTGCAAATCCATTATATATATATATATATATATATATATATATATATATATATATATATATATATATATATATATATATATATATATATATATATATATATATATATATATATATATATATATATATATATATATTTCTGTCATTATGAACAAAGTTATGTGGGAACACAGAGGACTGTTATGAGTGAGTAAGGAGTGGGAGGGCATGATGCAATAGACTGTGTGTAGACTGTAGTATAGCCTGTTAGCAGAGACGAAGCTCCGTGTGGAACAGAAAAGTTGCGATTGATAATTGTAGCGAAATGGTTCGGAGTGTGGCCATATGTAAACTTTTTTTTTTATTATTGGTGATTTTAGGTGAACACGTTGCTGTGTGATTGTTCTTAATAAGTATTGTATATATATATATATATATATATATATATATATATATATATATATATATATATAAATTATATATATATGTATATATATTTATATTTATATATATACTGTATATATATGTATTTATATATTATGTATGTATATATTTACATATAATAAATAAATAAATAATATATATATATAACTAAATATATATACATATACATATATATATATATATATATATATATATATATTATATATATATATATATATAATGTGTCATAAACATGACATGTAGATGTATACATATAATTATATACAGTATAATATATACTTTCGACAAGGACCTACGAGCAAAAAGCACGAACAACCCGACAGTAGGTATTATTAAGTCCAGGTAGGCTTCGCTGCCCAAATGCGTGGTTGGTAATATTGTATCGCCATGGTCAACCATTCCCGTCTCCCGGGCGACACCAGCCCTTGTTTATACGGAGTCCCACCCTCACCTCACTCTGCTATTAATAGGTGGAGTGAGTAAAGTTTTTTGGCAGTAATGAATAGCTCCCTGCTATAGTTTTTCCTCCTGCTGGTCCTTGAATTCTATTTGGGTGATTTGTTTTTTTTTTTTTTTCGTGTGAGAATCAATTGGATTTGGAGTGGTTGGTGTACGCTTGTTTTAATTGGTTTTAGCGGTAGTTTTTTTTTTTTTTTTAATTGGAGCGTTGTCATGGCGAGGATGATACTGGCTGGATTTCTGTGGGATTTAGTCCATTTATTGCATTGGTTAATCCCTTAGTTACGGATTTGTTGTGGCTTGTTTGTTTTGACTTATTTCCAGTTTTGTCTTTTAGATATTTTCTGGATGATCAGTAACTCATTTTTTAATATATGTATGTATATACAGATAATGTATTTATATGTGTATATATATACATATATATACTGTATATATATATATTATATACAGATATATATATATATATATATATACTGTATATATATATATATATATATATATATATATATATATATATATATATATATATATATATATATATATATATATATATATATATATATATAATAATAAAACATATATAATATATATATATATATATATATATATATATATATATATATATATATATATATATATATATATATATACTACGCAACATACTACGTCTCCAGTATGTTGAGAAATGCAGAGTAATGCACACGATCCTGAAAATACCACTACAACAATGAAGTCGCGAAGCGAAAAAAAAAGATAAAAAAAAAAGGGGAACATTCCTTGTTTTAAAAGATATTGAACGACTTGCGACCTTCAGATCTTTCATGGAAACATGACAGGGCAGAGTCTCATAAAGCGTGATTTAACGATGAAACTTCAGACTGTACCCCCTGCCGTATTCTTCTATCTTACTTTCCTGGACCCTCTCCTGACAGTTGATTCATAGTGCAACTGCTTTGAGGTTTTCCTCCTGTTACACCTTTCAAACCTTTTTTTTTTTACTGTCAGTTTCCGTTTCGGCGCTGAATGGCCTCATAGGTCCCAGTGCTTTGCCTTTGGCCTAAAATCTATATTCAGTTCAGTTCAGGCCCTCGTTACCACTCATTGCTGGTTCGAATCTCGTCGCGTGGAAGGAAAATGTTTATTGGAAGGAAAATGTTTATTGGTGATGTCTCTTATTTGTATTCAGGATTCTCAGGCTGAAGAAGTGTTTTTTTATGTATGATATATTTTTTTTTATAGATGATATAGTGTTTAAGAAAGGAGTTTTGTTATGTAAACTGTTACTGGATAGGTTTTTCAGTGAATGTTTTTTTTTTTTTTTAGTTTTGATAGAATCAACGTTATTTATAGGGATTGCGTTTTGCTTGGGGAAAGGTATACTTATGATATACATTTTTGTTATGCATTTTGTGCGTATAAATGAATACTGTACGTGCCAGTAAACGTGTACATATATACATATATATATATACATACATACACGTATACATATACATAATATAAATATATATGTATGTATGTATATATACATAATATATAATATATATATCATATATGATATATAATATACGTGTATATATATTTGTTTATATACATACCTACATACATTCACTAGCAAGCTTACCTCACTTGCAACAGGGCGTTGGGGATCAAGATCCCCATTAAAACCAATCTAACCTCGGTTAGCCTAAACAGTGAACTATACGAACATAATGGCTAATCACATCTAAACTTTACTCAACAGACAGTGTCTAAAATACTAAAGCCTTATATTCATATATATACTTATCCTTTAGAAAATGAGAATTTGAGTTTATTAGAATTTAATTAAACAAAGATTTCTGAGATTCTCCACAACTGTTGCTTGTTGAGCGTAAAAATAAATCGAAGAATAAGAAAATTAGTTTCGCCTTGCGTCTGGTTCAAGGTAGGTTTTGCTCGGTGGGATTATCGCTCGACGATGATCGTTCACGGATTAACGACGATCGTCAAACGATTTTTAGAGCGTTGATTTGCTCGTTTTTTAATCGGGCTGTTTTGCTTTGAGCGACTTTTACCGACAGTCGTTCAAAGCAGCTAAACAGCCCAATGAAAAAAACGAGCGAATTAGCGATCAAAAAATCGCTTGACGATCATCGTTTATCCATGAACGATCGTCGTTTATCCATGAACGATCACCGTTAATCCACGAATGATCATCGTCAATCCACGAACGATCACCGTTAATGCACGAACGATCATCGTTAATCCACGAACGATCACCGTTAGCCCATGAACGATCACCGTTAATCCATGAACGATCACCGTTAATCCACGAACGATCGCTGTTAATCCACGAACGATCACCGTTAACCCTCCGAACGATCATCATTAACCCACGAACGATCACCGTTAATCCACGAACGATCGCCGTTAATCCACGAACGATCACCGTTAACCCACGAACGATCACCGTTAATCCACGAACGACCCTCGTCGAGCGATAATCCCACCGAGCAAAACCTACCTGCAGCAAGGACGTGGCGTAATCATCCGCGCGAATAAGCTCTCATTATGGGGGAGCGATCGATAAACATACAAGTTTTCTCGGCCATCCCGAACCGGATCGCGTTCTGGACGCGTCATGGTTTCGTGTTTTCCCTTTACTTGGAGCGCTAGCAGATCCGGGGGGTTGGGGGGGGGCACCTGGGCACGTGCGCCCCCCCCATGGAAAATATTTACAAAATGATAATATAGAAGATTTAGATAATAACGTAAATGAGAAATTTAAAATAGGAAAAAATAAAAAATATTTTAGAAATTATATATATATATATATATATATATATATATATATATATATATATATATATATATATATATATATATATATATATGGATGTATGTTCCTAGTGACTTGGAAGTGTTGACATTCTTTTCGTAATGGTTTCAGATCCTGAATTTCATTTCCTTATTTTTTAAACGGTTTTGAACTTGGCCTTAATCTTAGTGTCTATGTTGTGATTGTAAAGATGATTATTATTATTATTATTATTATTATTATTATTATTATTATTATTATTATTAAAAGCCACATTAGTGTTAAAAATATTTATGTGCAGAGTTAAAAACTGTGTACGTAATATCTTTAAAAGTACCGTGGCTTTTAATTCTCATTATTATTAGAAATAAATATTTTAATATGTATCTAAATTTACATTACTGTGGACTTCTTCACTGTTTTAGGGACTCATATGTTGTGAGATATCTATAAATAATAATAATAATAATAATAATAATAATAATAATAATAATAATACTCTTGATTGTTAAAATAATCTCATTTTAGTTTACTTCTGATAATTGTGATACAGGTAAAAACAAAATGAAAGGCAGCACCTCATGCGGTGCACTGTAGGCATTACTTAAGGTTCTTTGCAGCGTGCCTTCCTTAGGCCCCTAGCTGCAACCCCTTTCGTTCCTTTTACTGTACCTCCTCTCATATTCTCTCTTCCGTCTTGCTTTCCACCCTCTCCTAACAATTGAATCGTAGCGCAACTGCTTTGAGGTTTTCCTCCTGTTACACCTTTCAGACCTTTCACTGTCAATTTCCGTTTCAGCGCTGAATGACCTCATAGGTCCCAGGGCTTGGCCTTTGTCCTAAATTCTACACTCAGCCAGTCGTACCACATGTCTGATGGATACTCTTGTAAATGATATAACGAAGGGGCATACCTGCATATATGTTTGATCAAGAGTTTGTGGGAAACATTTGGCAACGATTCTGCCAAAGGCGTGTCGTCTTAAATTTTACCAGCCAACATTTTATTCTGAAATTGTCCCCGATATTCACAGAGTTCTGCTTTGGCGTATGATGAAGTCTCTTGCGAGTGACATCAATAGAATATTGATAGTTTATGGACTGGAAGAGAAACGGCGCGAGTCAGAATAGATTAACCTACATTAGGACCTACCTGCCAACCGTCTCGTCTGGTCGATGTTTCGGCGTATTCCGTAGTTAACGACATCTGGAGATTTTGGGCAGTTAGGCCCCGCTTTGGGTATAATTTAATTGCGTTGGGGTCATCTGTGGGTGCCTTCGATAAACTAGCGTACCTTGCGGCCTTTTGTTTTATTTTTATTCTTGATTGTTTTCCTAATGCACAATGTTTGCCGTTTTGTATGGTATTATTATTATTATTATTATTATTATTATTATTATTGTTGTTTTTATGTTTATTTAGATATATTTTTATTTAGATATATTTTTTATTATATTGTATGTTTTTTAGATATTATTATTATTGTTATTATTATTATTATTATTATTATTATTATTATTATTATTATTATTACATACAGCATGAGCCATCAATTGTGTACTTTGTGATATTTCTACAAGTTTTTCTTTTCCTGGAATTTGCCCTTCAAACAACACAAGATTAACCCATATCCCTTACAAATTTTTGTTTTTTATTTATTTATTTTTTACTTTCTCGGCAATTTACACGTAGCATCATTCACTGTAACAATCGTAGATACAGATTCAATGAAGTTCCCTTAGGAAGGGTAGCGCTGTCAGTGCACCTCATGCGATGCACTGTAGGCATTACTTGGAGGTTGTTTCCGGCGTCCCTTCGGCCCCTAGCTGCAACCCCTTTCATTCCGTCTCTTAATGATTAATTCATTGTGCAACTGCTTTGAGGTTTTCCTCCTGTTACACCTTTCAAACCTTTATACTGCCAATTTCCGTTTCAGCGTTGAATGACCTCAAAGGTCCCAGCGCTTGGCATTTGGCCTGACTTCCATATTCTACTCTGTCATCATCTCAGAAGTGGCATATCTTACCATTTTTATCTTTTTTTTTTTTCCTTTAGGCTTCAGCTGACAGTAGTAATGTGAGTTTATTTGTGTGAATGGCCCTTGTATAAGAAAATTGTTTTATCATAATTAATTAATTTGAATTTTGAACTGATTTAATCTAGAGAGATTATTCATTTCTAGTGACTATAGTTTGTACATAGGCTAGTACTTTTTATACATTTTGCATAAGTATTGAATAACATAATAGTAAATATGCGTCACCGTATGTGCATGCACACACATACATTTACACAATAACGTAAAATCTGTGAGTATTATTATATTAAAAATCATAGCCTCAACATTAAAGTAAATGTCAAAATACGTAAAGTAATGTTTGTAAAAGTAGGCATCGACGCTGGTAGTACGCTATCACACCCACATAATTATACGGTAGATAACATCGATTAATTACTCGATGAATAGACAGGTAAACGAAGAGTTATATATACTTTTACTGAAGTCCATTTCTCTGAATTGTAA
>NC_089767.1:41472008-41477008 GCF_040412425.1 Macrobrachium rosenbergii | reverse complement strand
TACTGCCACATATATATATATATATATATATATATATATATATATATATATATATATATATATATACACACAGAAAAATAAATTGAAAATATATTTCAATTCGCATAAAAAAAAAAAAAACCTCCTCCCCAAAAGTGACAAACAAACGACACGATATGATAAACTAATAAACGCAGAAACCAAGGAATGGAAAATAATATAGGAGACAAGCAGTGTCCAGCGCAGTCACGCCAGCGCCGACAGCGGTTATGTAAAATGTTGCTCAGATACGCCCGTTGCGCATGCAATGCGACTGCGAGACTTATTCTAAATCATTCCTGTGTTATGGCCTCTTCACATGGTCTGTTGTCTTTGTCCTTTGATGATGTGTAATGCCATGTCATCATGACGAATCCTTGCATTGTTTGAAATAGTGACGTTTGTCCGTTCTTTGTTCCGTTTGTGTATCTGCAAGGTTGGTTGTCCAAAGGTGTTTCACTATAAGAGCTTTACATTACTGAGTCACTAAAAAGTATTGAGTCACCAAAATTACAGTACGTAGTCGCCTAATTTATAGAATTGTTAAGAATCACTATAAAATACTGAGTCACTTAAATTACAGTACGGAGTCGCCTAATTTATAGAATTGTTAAGAATCACTATAAAGTACTGAGTCACTAATTTATAGAATTGTTAAGAATCACTTTAAAGTACTGAGTCACTTAAATTACAGTACGGAGTCGCCTAATTTATAGAATTGTTAAGAATCACTTTAAAGTACTGAGTCACTTAAATTACAGTGCGGAGTCGCCTGATTTATAGAATTGTTAAATTTGGTTTAGATAAGTTTTTGGGAGTGGATGTAGTGGGAGAGGTTAGGGCAAGATAAGGTGACGTTAGGTGAAATAAGGTCAGTTAGGAGGGAACGCCTCTTGTGTGCCCATGTCAAGCGGGGTCAAATTTGTGTTGTTTTTCTTTTATCACCCGTAGGGGGGTAGTGCCGTCAGTGCATATCATGCGGTGCACTGTAGGCATTGCTTAAGGTTCTTTGCAGCGTGCCTTCGGCCCCTAGCTGCAACCCCTTTCGTTGCTTTTACTGTACCTCCTTGCATATTCTCTTTCTTCCATCTTAATGTCCAACCTCTCCTAACAGTCGATTCATAGTGCAACTGCTTTGAGGTTTTCCTCCTGTTACACCTTTCAAACTTTTACTGTCAGTTTTCGTTTCAGCGCTGAATGACCTCATAGGTCCCAGTGCTTGGCCTTTGGCCAAAATTCTACGTAAATTCATTTCAATTTTCTTTATCCCTTTGGGGATTTTTTTAAAAGGTTTTTTGTTTATGACTGAAGCATATGCCAGATCTAAAAAAAAACTCCTCTGTTTTTACTATAGATGCTAAATTTGTATTGTTTTATTTTGATTTTAATTGTGTAATTCTACTTTACACTTTCACTTTGCTCGTTGAGCAAATGAAGGTTGATTCACATTATACCATCACATCACGTCACCAACACATCACGTCACGTCACCTTCCCGTCAGTCACGCCTTGTATTCACACTATCCGTCATAATCCCGTTGAGTTCGTGCTCAGCCTCAGCGACTCACGGATTTTTAGCGGTAAGAGACTTGCATAAGCACCGTCACGTCACGTCACGTCACGTCAAAATATTCTTTCCAAGAAAACGTGTCGTGATGTGACGGTGGATGATGCCGCGTGCTTGATGGTGACGTGACGTGATGGTGTGAACAAGTCCATTTGATTGCACGTCAGAAATTCTGACGTATCTTTGACGTTTGGTTGTTTTTAAAGCAGCATTCTCGACCATTCCATCACATATTTCTCATTCATTTTTCTTCAGTTTGTTTCGTACATCTTTGCGTTTTCCCCTCATATAATCGATTGGAGTTTTTGGACCAAAAAATCCAAGGATAATACTTAATAATGACTTCATCCTGTCGTCCACAGTTGATTGTAATAATGACTTTATCCTGTCATCCACAGATGATTGTAATAATGACTTTATCCTGTCACCCACAGTTGATTGTAATAATGACTTCATCTTGTCATCCACAGATGATTGTAATAATGACTTTATCCTGTCACCCACAGTTGATTGCAACAATGACTTTATCCTGTCATCCACAGATGATTGTAATAATGACTTTATCCTGTCTTCCACAGATGATGACTCTGCAAGAGCCGGATGCTGGCAAGAACGACCACCTTCGACAGAACAGGAACAAGGACAAGCAGTTCATGTTCGACAGACTCTTCGGCGAAGATTCCACTCAGGTTGGTCGTGTCCTGACGCTGTTATCGGTTTTGTCAGTGTGTGTAAATCTGTCAGTTGTCATTTTGCAACTTGCAACTTTCCGTTCGTCATAGTGCCGAGCACTTTACAGCGCTTTGTCCTTGAAAACTAACAGAGAGGTCGTTTATGCATGCATATCGTTTAAATGCGTCCTATTTATTTATGCAGTCACGTCGTTTAAATGCGCCCTATTTATTTATGCAGTCATGTCGTTTAAAAACTCCCTATTTATTTATGCAGTCTTATCGTTTAAAAACGCCCTATTTATTTATGCAGTCATGTCGTTTAAAGACGCCCTATTTATGCAGTCATATATTTTAAAAACGCCCTATTTATTTATGCTGTCATATCGTTTAAATACGCCCTATTTATTTATGTAGTCTTATCGTTTAAAGTCGCCCTATTTATTTATGCAGTCATATCGTTTAAAAACGCCCTATTTATTTATGCAGTGATATCGTTTAAAAACGCCCTATTTATTTATGCAGTCTTATCGTTTAAAAACGCCCCATTTATTTATGCAGTCATATCGTTTAAAAACACCCTATTTATTTATGCAGTCATATCGTTCAAAAACACCCTATTTTTTATGCATTCATATCGTTTAAATACGCCTTATTTATTTATGCAGTCTTATCGTTTAAAAACGCCCTATTTATTTATGCAGTCATATCGTTTAAATACGCCCTATTTATTTATGCAGTCATATCGTTTAAAAACTCCCTATTTATTTATGCAGTCATATCGTTCAAAAACACCCTATTTATTTAAACATTCATATCGTTTAAATACGCCCTATTTACTTATGCAGCCATATCACTAGACCGAGTGCTCATTTAACCGCCGAATCCTCTCGCTCCCGCAGAAGGAAGTATACGAAGAGACGACGAAGGTCCTCGTCGAGGACGTCCTGAAGGGATTCAACGCCACAGTCTTCGCCTACGGCGCCACAGGAGCCGGAAAGACCTTTACTATGGTTGGCACCCCCGAACAACCTGGGATTATGGTCCGCGCGCTCAATGACCTCTTCCATACCATGGAGACCAATGAAAACAGACAAGTCAAGACGAAGGTAGGTTTTTTTTTTTTTCTCTCTCTCTCTCTCTCTCTCTCTCTCTCTCTCTCTCTCTCTCTCTCTCTCTCTCTCTATCAGAATTCAGTTCAACTCTGTGTACACATAAACTTGAACCAGCCTTGCACAAAAGGAAATAATCTCTCTCTCTCTCTCTCTCTCTCTCTCTCTCTCTCTCTCTCTCTCTCTCTCTCTCTCTCTCTCCCAGAAAATGAATGAGTTAAAATTCAGTCATTTACTGCACTGTTTTTTCTGATTTCATGAATCTGGAATATTCAGGGCCATAAGTCTGCGCAACAGCATAAAATAGGGAAATCAGCTGTTTACCTTACATCTTACACCCCCCTAAAAAGACGTCAAGGTCTAGTGGTCATAGTTCTGACCATTTTCAATTTTTTTTTTTTTAATGGGAACTGTGCCATATACTGTGATCTATCAAAGATGATCCCAGACACTTTGTCAGCTTCTACGGGAGATTTACCTCCGGGTCTGGTTGCCATGCATTCAAATAAGAACGATAAAAAATACTAAAAAAAGAATAATAAAAATTGCACTTTATGTTAACATAATCCTGTATTCTTATTTAATATGCATGAATTAGCTGTATGTCATTTACACAAATAAATGATTACGCATATTATTCACAGTCATCAGATCTGTAGTACAGTGCTTTACTGCAAACATTTCTTATATAAAAGTCAAGTTTTCACGGAGAAAGCCAGTGATATTTTATCAAGCCGAATATACTGATTTATTGACATTGTAAATTGGAGAGGCTGCTGGTCTCTGATTGAGATATTCATCCCCTTTCATGAAGAGGATATTCAGCCCCTTTCATGAAGAGGATGTTCAGCCCCTTTCATGAAGAGGATATTCAGCCCCTTTCATGAAGAGGATATTCAGCCCCTTTCATGAAGAGGATATTCAGCCCCTTTCATGAAGAGGATGTTCAGCCCCTTTCATGAAGAGGATGTTCAGCCCCTTTCATGAAGAGGATATTCAGCCCCTTTCATGAAGAGGATGTTCAGCCCCTTCATGAAGAGGATTATTCAGCCCCCTTTCATGAAGAGGATATTCAGCCCCTTTCATGAAGAGGATATTCAGCCCCTTTCATATTCAGCCCCTTTCATGAAAGGGCGTGGAGTGTCTTAACTTGAAAAAAATTAATAAAAAAAAAGTTTTATCCACCCCAAAAGTTTCGGTGCAGTAGCAAATGACACCTACCTTTCTTAGAAGGAGACAAACATCTTAATTAAATGAAAAGAAACTTGGTGACAAATGACATAAAGAAAGACTGGACTCTCCCCTTGATGAGAGAGAGAAAGAGAGCAAAGAATCCGTCACGCAACTATGTCACCATAATCAGCACACACGAGGTCATCCAAGGTCGCTGGGTTGCCGATCGAATGTTGTAGACGACCTACGGGGAAAGGGTTACAGAGCCAAACTGCCCTTGGCACGCAACTATGGGAGAGAGAGAGAGAGAGAGAGAGAGAGAGAGAGAGAGAGAGAGAGAGAGAGAGAGAGAGAGAGAGAGAGAGAGAATTCTGGCCACATATGTAATTAAGTATAATAATGTATGGAAACTTACGTAACCCAGTTATATTCCCTTATGCAGTATAATGTATGTATGTG
>NC_089767.1:41447008-41467008 GCF_040412425.1 Macrobrachium rosenbergii | reverse complement strand
CTTTCTTCCATCTTACTTTCCACCCTCTCCTAACAATTGAGTCATAGCGCAACTGCTTTGAGGTTTTCCTCCTGTTACACCTTCCAAACCTTTTACTGCCAGTTCCCGTTTCAGAGCTGAATGACCTCATAGGTCCCAGTGCTTGGCCTTTGGCCTAAATTCTATATTTAGTTCATTTCAGTATATCCCTCGTTCGTAGGGTAAATGTAGAAGGTGGCATAAGCCCAAAATAGGTCTCAGGATTCTAATCACTTGCAGATAGATACTTAGATAGCTAGATACTTATTCAAGTTTTTATCTCTTCCTTCCTTTTTGTAACTTATGTTTTTCTTTTCCTTTTTCCTTAATTTCAGCAAAGAATGTTAAAGTTGGTGCGGCTGTCGGCGTGATGTATTTTATATGAAGACCCTATTGAGAGCGTATTGGATGTTGTGTGGAGTGTGAACGAGAATGGAATTCAAGGATTTGTATTGGTAGTGTGTGTGTGTGTGTGTGTGTGTGTATATATATATATATATATATATATATATATATATATATATATATGTCATTCATAATTGGTAGAGCTATTCCTGTCCTTTCCAGTACTTGTTTGAATTAATGAGGGGAGTGAGCAAGAAGTCTTTGACAGTAGAAATTTGAATCTTGTAGGAAGTAGACCACATTTTGTACCCTTGGGAATGTTGTACCCTGGGGGTGTTTGAATTAGACCACATTTTGTACCCTTGGGGTGTTCGAATTAGACCACATTTTGTACTTTGGGGGGTTGTTCGAATTAGACCACATTTTGTATTCTGGGGGTTGTTCGAATTAGACCACATTTTGTACCCTGGGGGGTTGTTCAAATTAGACCACATTTCGTACCCTTGGAGTGTTAGTAACATTTTAGATTTTTTGTTATTTGTTGTTGTAAAATGACTTGTTTCATCTTTTTGATGAAAACATAATCAATATGTTGAGTATAAAATACTCATAGTTGGTAGGAGATAAAAGAAAGTATCTTTTACAGATGGATGATGATGACAGAGAGAGAATTTCAGAGACTATTTTTATTCTATAAAAACAGGTCAAAATGGACTTTAATGAAATGAGACAGTTCATACTGTATGAAGACAAATATACTGTAAGAAATATATCCATACATCTGAAAAAACGTTGGTTTGACATCGTATAATGCATTGGGGTGTCCAGAAATATGTTATTTTTCTCCGGAGGAGTAACGTAGGTTAAACATAAATTCGCGAATGGGATAGAATTCTTGAAGGTCATTGCATGAGATATGACACTCATAAAAAAGGATATATACTCAAACCTTATCTTTGGTCACCATGAAATGGCTTAGGATTACTCTGTTAGGGTCTGAAGCCAGACTAGGATTTTTTTACCATGGGATTTTTATGCATATTGGATAAGAATTTTTATGTTGATTGCAGTTCCTGTGATATGATCGTTTGCAAATATAGCTCAATAAATGAAAGGTGAATGTATAATAATAAAAAATATATTGACCCCTGCGATTTTTATACACACTTAATAAGGTATTTTGTATAAAATCAGTTCGTTTTAATGTCATCCGTTGCGGTGTGTTGAAATCAGTGCCATTATCATTGCAAAATTAGGTAGATGAATAAAAGGTCCTTGTGAAATTCTAGGAAAATGTCCAGCACAGTAAAAATAAATAAGGACTGTCATGCAGAATGGCGCAATATTCGTGATGATAAAGCACTCATTTAGCTGCTGCTAAAATTCGTGCTTTATCAGTGACATTTGGCCCACGTTATGGCCTCTTGACAAAATAGGATGATGATAATGAAGACATAATGACTGCTTATCTTTTTAGTAATCTCTGTTTCTCATTCTGATTTTTCTGTTTTTTTTTTCTATTTTCTATTCCAATTTTTTTTTTCTGTTACCTAGTTATGAAACAGCTTTGCTTTGTCGTGGCATAATGAAGTTGACGGATTTTTTATCTCTGAAAGAAAAAAAGATAAGAAGATTCAGCGTGTCCTTTTTGGATGTAATAACTGATAAGCCGTGTGGTAGTCTCGCGCCTTACTTTAATTAGAACAGAGTTTAAACTAATCGGTAAATGAATGAAGTTTCTCTCTCTCTCTCTCTCTCTCTCTCTCTCTCTCTCTCTCTTTTTAAATTGAAAAAATTAGCATCTAATCACGACCTCTCTCTCTCTCTCTCTCTCTCTCTCTCTCTCTCTCTCTCTCTCTCTCTCTCTCTCTCTTTAAATAAAAAAGAATTTACCATCTAATATCTCTCTCTCTCTCTCTCTCTCTCTCTCTCTCTCTCTCTCTCTCTCTCTCTCTCTCTCTCTCTCTCTCGTAAAATTACTACCGTGTGTGTGTGTGTACGTGCGTCACTTCTGACGTCATCCTCAGACGTCACTTCCTATATGGCCAACTGGATGCCTACCACTGCCCCCCTCCCCTTACACGGAAGTTACGTCATTCCCCTTTCCACGAATTACGCGATCAGATATCTCACTTCTATATTACTTTTTTTTATTTTTGTTCTTCGTATTATTACCATGCCTTAATTTTATTTTATTATTATTATTTCATGTTTATTGATAAATACTTAAAAATTTCACTGCCACATTCTTGCAAATGACTCTAGGCAAAACTATTATAGTATTCCTAGAGATTATACTTTATAGTACAGCGCTAGGATTAGTTCCGAAAGATTCTTTCAGGTGGAAAAATGTTATCTTATTTTTACGTGTTAATTATGCCTTAATAAATAAATAATACGATACCAAATCATTTTAGTCTCATAACAATGTCCTCCTCAAATCAAAGGTGTTATCCTTTTTCAGGTAGATTTTTTGTTGTATACGGCCTATTACTTTAAAGATATTAAATTTTGCATCATTACTCCTCGCTATGAAGAATTCACCAATTTAAGTTAATGTCCTTTTTACATTTTAGTAATTCACCATTGTTATTCACAATCACTTGTTTGAGGGTGTGTATGTGAGTGTGTGTATACTTAGAGAGAGAGAGAGAGAGAGAGAGAGAGAGAGAGAAAGTAATCTGAAACATGACTAGGGGCAGGAACGGCATTTCATGTCGAAACTGAGAAAATAAAACATAAGTAAAAAATGCGCCGAAGAATCGAGATTTCTGTACAGCCCATAATCAAGGCCACCGAAAATAGATCTATCTTCCGATGGTCTCGGTAGAATGCTGTATGAGCCGCGGCTCATGAATCTTTAACCACGGCCCGGTGGTGTCCAGAAACACGATTATGGCTAACTTTAACCTTAAATAAAATAAAAAGTACCGAGGCTAGAGGGCTGTAATTTGGTATGTTTGATGATTGGAGGGTGGATGATCAACATACCAGTTTTCAGCCCTGTAGCCTCAGTAGTTGTTAAGATCTGAGGGCGGACAGAAAAAGTGCGGACAGAAAAAAGTGCGGACGGGCAGACAAAACCGGCACAATAGTTTTCTTTTACAGAAAACTAAAAACGGAAAATCACATACAGGAGAACACCACGACACTAAAAGATAAGCGCGCCCTTATTGCTTCCATGAAATGATAAATCATGCGATACGTTCTGCTTCGTGATTGTACGCGTCAGAATCTCTCTCTCTCTCTCTCTCTCTCTCTCTCTCTCTCTCTCTCTCTCTCTCTCTGTGCTTCGTTTTAAGTCCAAATACTTTATTTTTCAGCCTTGAACTACACTAACCCCTTCTGCATAATATGCACGACCCTAAATTGCTTTTCCAGCCCGTACTGAATATGCCAAAACATGGCCTTTAATATCGTATTGGCATTTGTCAAAGACACTTCAATTGAGTTCAGAGTACCTGTCTTGTTTGAGCTCTTCTTGTAGATAAATCGATTCTCTGATTTAGTAGAATTATAGATGAATAATTCGTCTATCTTTTTTTTTTTTTTAGTTTTCTGAAAAGAAAACTATTGTGCCGGCTTTGTCTGCCCGTCCGCACATTTTCTGTCCGCACTTTTTCTGTCCGCATTTTTTCTGTTCGCACTTTTTCTGTCCGCACTTTTTCTGTCCGCACTTTTTCTCTGTCCGCACTTTTTTCTGTCCGCACTTTTTCTGTCCGCCCTCAGATCTTAAAAACTACTGAGGCTAGAGGGCTGCAAATTGGTATGTTGATCATCCACCCTCCAGTCATCAAACATACCAAATTGCAGCCCTCAATCCTCACCAGTTTTTATTTTATTTAAGTTCAAGTTAGCCATAATCGTATTTCTGGCAACGATATTGGACAGGCCACCACCGAGCCGTGGTTGAAGTTTCATGGGCCGCAGCTCATACAGCATTATACCAAGACCACCGAAAGATAGATCTATTATACCGAGACCCCCGGAAGATAGATCTATCTTTTGGTCGCCTTGATTATACGCTGTAGCGACTGTACAGAAAACTCGATTGCCCCGAGGAAACTTCGACGCATTTTTTACTGGTATAATATTGTTCTCTGAGGAGACATTTACCGATGACCAAGAAAAGGCTGTGCATTTATCTGCAATTTATCTAAATCGGCGGTTATCGGTGTAAGATGGTTTCAGCACAGAAGTATTAACCTAATCTGTTTCTTTTTTTTATTGGAATTAGAAAGAAAATCCAACTGGTAATGTTTTGCTTTTTTATTTTGTCTTCTACTGCCAATCATCTCATGAGCGAGGTTGAGCAGCAGCTTTGGGGTCCGGTCAGTTTTTGGGTGGGTGACCGCCAAGAAAATCCATATCTATCTGTTTCTGTGTATATATATATATATATATATATATATATATATATATATATATATATATATATATATATATATATATGCATATGCATATATATATATGTATATATATATTATATATATATATATGTAGCCTATATGTAGATATGTATGTATATGTATATATAAATGTTCATATATATATATATATATATATATATATATATATATATATATATATATATATATATATATATATATATATATATATATATATATATATATATATATATATATTTATATTTATATGTACAGTATATATGAGAGAGAGAGAGAGAGAGAGAGAGAGAGAGAGAGAGAGAGAAAGAGCTTAAATCCACCTCCATAAAATTTTAACGTATGGGTGTTGCCCAACCGTAACCAAACAACCCATTTAGGCTAATAACGCGCACTCCTCCTCCTCCATTGCCAAATAAATGAGAGAGAAATTTTGACGTCACAGGCAGCTATCGGAAACTCTTTCGCAACGTGACGCTAAACAATCAATATTCATCAGCTCTCTCTTGCCCTGATGAAATATCGAGCGGCTCATCGTGATAGGGAGATATTGCTCTCTCCTCGGTCTGTGTATTTCTGTGTGTGTGTGTATGTATGTACACCTTTTATTTTGCCCATATACCAAACACTAGGTCTGTGTACAATTATGTTTTGCCTTGTGACAGACCCAGTGTTTGGTATATGGGCAAAATAAAAGAATGAACATACGTACATACACACATTAAGGTCCAATTAGAACAACCATGTAGAGGAACATATTTCTTCAGGCTTGTTTACAGAATTCTCTATTGATGCAGATTTGGCCACGACCTATTTACAAACCTATATCAAGTTACCTCCTATGAAAAAAATATATACATAAAATGAAGGGTGGTTTTAACCCATAATTAAACAATAGACCAACCTCTTCAGGACAAATTTTAATATGCATTTCGACTTCACGTTAAAGTAGGTATCAGTACTCAGAAATTTCCCAGGTGATCAGTTTAAAACAAGTTACCTCCTGTAAAAATATTTATATAAAATGAAGGGTGGTTTTAACCCACAATTAAACAACAGACCAACCCCTTCAGGACAAATTTTAATATGCATTTCTTCTTCACCATAAACTAGGTATCAGTACTCAGAGATTTCCCCAGATCATCAGTTTAAAAAAATAACATGACATTTAGCCCAGTTAAAAAATATTTATCTTAAAATGAATGTGGTTTCAGATCTCCATGTCCTACCTAAACAACAGAACATCAAAACCTCTTCAGGACAAGGTCATATCGATTTCAGAGAAGACGCCATAGACTGGGGTCATACAAGTTGCCGGGATCATCCGAAACATCCACGACGTCGACCAAAGAGTTAAAAGTGCTGGTTTTGCGTTTGCTTTCTGTGTAAAGGCAATTTTTAGATCTCCATGTGCCTGATGTGAATTAGATGTTAACATCAGTGCCTTTTGGTATTGGTTGTTAAATGGAAGTGAGAAGTGTGATAATGGTTGTTAAATGGCAGTGCCTGTGTGATATCTGTGGTTAAATGGCAGTCGCCTTGTGCGATATTGCTGGTTGTTAAATGGCAGTGCCTGTGTGATATTGGTTGTTAAATGGCAGTGCCTTTGTGATATTGGTTGTTAAATGGCAGTGCTTTATTTGGTCATAGTTGTTAAATGGGAGTGCCTCGTGTGACCATAGTTTTTAAATGGCAGTGCTTCGTTTGACCTTAGTTGTTAAATGACAGTTTCTTGTGTAACCATAGTTTTTAATGGCAGTGCCTTATGTGACCCTAGTTTTTAAATGGCAATCCTCATGTTATATGGTTGTTAGATGGCAGTGCCTTGTGAGACCCTAGATATTAAATGGCTGTGCCTTGTGTGATATTGGTTGTTAAATGGCAGTGCCTCGTGTATACCTAGATGTTAAATGGCAGTGCTTTGTGTGATCCTAGTTATTAAATGACAGTGCCTCTAGTTATTAAATGGCAGTGTGCCTCATGTGATATCGGTTGTTAAATGGCAGTGCCTCGTGTGACCCTAGTTGTTAAATGGCAGGTTCTTGTGTAACCATTGTTTTTAAATGGCAATTCCTTGTGTGATCATAATTGTTACATGGCAAGCCCTTATGTGACCCTAGTTTTTAAATGGCAATCTGGTGTGACCTTAGCTGTTGAATGGCAATCCTCATGCAGTATTGGCTGTTAAATGACAGTGCCTCGTGTGAACCTAGATGTTAAATGGCAGTACTTTGCGTAACCATAGTTTTTAAATGGCAGTTCCTTGTGTGATCAGAATTTTGAAATGGCAGTGCCTTGTGTGATCATAGTTGTTAAATGCCTTTTCCTTGTGTGACCCTAGTTTTTAAATAGCAATCTAGTGTGACCTTAGCTGTTAAATGGTAGTGCCTTATGTGACCAAAGTTTTTAAATGGCAATCTAGTGTGACCTAAGCTGTTAAATGGTAGTGCCTTATGTGACCAAGTTTTTAAATGGCAATCTAGTGTGACCTTAGCTGTTAAACGGTTGTCTTCGTGTGACCCAAATCGAGGAAAAATGTCTTCACCTTGAAAGGGTTGTGAACGACTGTGAGTTATTGTGGCAACAGAAACACAGAACATATAAAAACGACCAGAATTTCTTTCTAAATAAATACATTTCGATTACCAGTGGTAAATATCTTCTTTTAGGTATTAATGACTTTTAATCTTCCCTCAGCCACGCATTACACTCACTACAAATAGAATATATTATGCTCTTGGCGCATAAATTCCCCATGGCCGGTGAATACCAGTCATTTTACGATGATGGGTTGTTTTCCTCGACTGTGAGGCATTTGCCCCGTTAATGCTCCAGTCTGGGGAACTTAGAAATCGATCCCTCTCTGCCTCTCGTGGTTGGGGGGTTGGGTGGCAGGTACGACTGTCTGATATATATATATATATATATATATATATATATATATATATATATATATATATATATTTATATATATATATTATATATATCACATTACCACAGGTGAAAAATAAGAGACGGGGTGTAGGTCCTGACCGGTTTCGACTTTATTTTCAAGCCATTGACGAAGGACTGATACAGAGTATTAGAAGTCACAAATATATGTACTACAGGAACAGTACTGACGAACATACGCAACCGCTAGAGACTACATATCCACCCAGTCAATACTGTTCCTGTAGTATATGTATTTGTGACTTCTAATACTCTCTATCAGTCCTTCGTCAATGGCTTGAAAATAAAGTCGAAACCGGTTAGGGCCTATGCCCCGTCTCTTATTTTTCACCTGAGGTAATGTGTGATAAATGAATCACGTACAAAAGCGATTATAATCATATATATATATATATATATATAATATAATACAGTAGATATATACATATATTTTTTTATATATATATATATATATATATATATAATACAGTAGATATATACATATATATATATATATATATATATATATATATATATATATATATATATATATATAATATTGATCTCCGCAGTTTTAGTTTTATTTATGTTTTAATTTCTTTATTCAATATCCAAACTTCGCTTCCTTAAAAGCAGAGTTGGTTCTTGGTTGCCCAATAGAAACCACACTCACTCTGAGGGACGACCCAAATTCAAGCCTCGCTGAGGCCATGGTAGATTTTCACTGTGTGTACCCCGTAGGGGGTTAGTGCCATCAGTGCACCTCATGCTTTCCTTTTACTGCACCTCCTTTCATATTCTCTTTCTTCCATCTTACTTTCCACCCTCTCCTAACAATTGCTTCATAGTGCAACTGCTTTGAGGTTTTCCTCCTGTTACACCTGTCAGACCTTTTACTGTCAATTTCCGTTTCGGCGCTGAATGACCCCATTGGTCCCAGTGCTTGGCCTTTGGCCTAAACTCCCTATTCAATTCAATTCAGTTCAGCCTTCCTTCACTTATTCTGTGCCTCGCCGTCTCTCTCTCGCCTAACCCTCATCCGTGATATTTTCTCCCAGATAACTGTATGAATCATCAGCCTCCATTCGACCGCCATCCGTGTTAATATTCATTGCTCCGTCTCGTTCGCCATTGAGCCTCAATGCCTTGCTCTTGCTCACCTTTCCTCTGTACTTCCTCCTCGTTCCAACACTATTTGTCATTCTTTCTCTAGGTTTTGTAGTTCTTTCCACTGTCTGTAATCAGTACTGTATCGTACGAAAACATCAATCGTGCCACTCTTCATTCATAATTCGTTTTTTTTACTCACAGCTGCATTCTTTGTAGGTCTCTTGTGGCTATGTACGTCTTTTACTCTGGGACCCACTAATTCTGCTCAGTCTTGCTCTGTCAGTTTGCTTTGTCATGGAAATTCTTATTTTCTTAGCCGTCTTATTACTCCTAGTATTCCTGTATACAATCTTCCCTTCTGTCTTGCAATTGACATTCCATCCACCAACTTACTCCTCCATCTATTCTCTACTGGTGTAGAATATAACGAACTCTATTCCTTACTATTTTCTTCGGAAACCATGTATTTCCAGAAGTCAAGGCCTTTTACGGACACATTTTCACAAAAATTCCCGTTAACGTTTACTCCATGAAACTCTGTGTCGGCCCACATTGCTAGCCTCCTATTTCTCTGTCGTTTACTTTTTCGTATAAGTCACCTAGCGCAACCACCCTTTCATGCGCCCCAAACCCATCCGGTCACAGCTACAGACCCTTGCAAAAACACCCTTTGTCTTGTTCACTTTTGATTTATATTCTGATAAGAGTTAAGGTTCCTTGAATTCGTGTAAAGTAATCCGTAAGAAATCTAGAATATCTATTTAAATATGCCTTTGTTGGGGAGGGTCTGAATACGCCTGTCTAATGATTGTCAGTGTCCATTAAAACTCTTGTTCTTTTAAGTGTATTCTCTCCTTCCCTTTTAAGTTCTCATCGACCTGCGAAGCACGAAATGCAACCGTTGTCGTTGTAGATTGTACGACCTGACCTTTTTTTTTTTTTTTTTCAAGCGCTTGCTTTCGTCCAGATCTATAAAGGAGAAGGCTATGCTTGGCATAACAGCGTTATTTTTCATCGTGTTTGGTTTGGAAGGTTAAAGGGTGCCTCGATCGATTTAAATGTTATAATTCTCTCTCTCTCTCTCTCTCTCTCTCTCTCTCTCTCTCTCTCTCTCTCTCTCTCTTGTAACCCTCTGTCTGTCTTATTATGTTTTGGGTCGATGTCGTTTAAAGTTTTGCAGTAGTTCTATCTCTCTCTCTCTCTCTCTCTCTCTCTCTCTCTCTCTCTCTCTCCTTATTGTTTTGGGTCGGTGCCTTTTCAAGTTCTGTAGCAGTTGCTCTCTCTCTCTCTCTCTCTCTCTCTCTCTCTCTCTCTCTCTCTCTCTCTCTCTCTGTAACCCTCGATGTCTTATAAAGTTTTGTAGTAGTTGCCCCCCCCCCTCCCCTCCCCCGCCTCTCTCTCTCTCTGACTCCTTATTATGTTTTGGGTCGATGTCTTCAAGTTCTGTAGTAGTTGCTCTCTCTCTCTCTCTCTCTCTCTCTCTCTCTCTCTCTCTCTCTCTCTCTCTGTAGTTGCTCTCTCTCTCTCTCTCTCTCTCTCTCTCTCTCTCTCTCTCTCTCTCTCTCTCTCTCTCTCTCTCTCTTGTAGGAGAGACCTCGAACAGAACGATGGTCGATACTTGTAGAAGCGACCTTGATGAGTCATTGGGAAATTCAGTTTTTAACTTGACGGAACCACAAAATGTTCGATCCCATTCGATAGCTATCATCATTATCCAATAATGATGGAGCCAAAGTTTCATTGCAGCAAAGGAAGTTCTTGAATATACGCCCCTCTTCTGCCAACACTCCCGAGAAAGTCAGTTACTAGATTTTCGTTTTCTGTAAAAGAAAACTATTGTGCCGGCTTTTTCTGTCCGTTCGCACTTTTTCTGTCCGCCCTATGATCTTAAAAACTACTGAAGCTAGAGGGCTGAAAATTGGTATGTTAGTCATCCACTCTCCAGTCATCAACCACACTAAATTGCAGCCCTCTAACCTCAGTAGTTTTTATTTTTAAGGTTAAAGTTAGCCATAATCGTACTTCTGGCAACGATATAGAATTGGCCACCACTGGGGGAGTGGTTAAAGTTTCATGGGACCCGGCTCACCTAAAGATAGATCTATTTTCGGTGGCCTTGGTTATACGCTGTAGCGGCTGTACAGAAAACTCGATTGAGCTGAAGAAACTTGGGCGCATATTTTACTTGTTTTTACTGTTAGATGAACTTTTAATCTTACCAACTTCAACCTATTTCATTTCAGTTACTGAAAATGCGCAGTTTAAATAGAAACACATGAAGTACTGTAATAATTATTAGGAATACTTCGATTATCTGGCTTATGCTATCAAAGTGCAACACGTAATGAAAAAGTTACACTTCTTGTTGTATAGTTGTTTTGAAATTTAAAGATTACAAGACCGTGGAACCTGTAAACTTGATATTTATAATTTAACTGCAACCATGTCAACTATTCCACCATGGTGGCGTATTGGTAGGATTCTCGGCTACCAGCCGAGAGGTCCGGGGTTCAAATCCCGCCACTCACTGATAGCTCGGATTGCGCCCCCTGCAAATATCCGGTAGCCCGTCAACCTAACGGTCGGAAAAAACCCGAGAGGTTCAGTAGAGAATAGGTACCAACCTTCGGGCTTGCGTCACACTGGCCACATGTCATAGGCATTGGGACCTGTCCCCCACTGGCTGTCAGCCTAAGAAACAGGCCCAGGAGGACTTAAATGTCAACAAAATTCACAACAGCGGTAACTATGCAGTTGATGGTGATAGTTTTTTCCTATCAGTAACAGAAACGAAGGTTAGATAGCAGCACTGATAAAAGTGATTTTGGTCGATATTCGATTATTCCACCGAAACTAATACCACGTCTAGGTTAGATAATGGTTCAAGAAACCGCTGTCTACTCAGTTTGTATAATTTCTCCCTCAATGTTGCATTTTCAAGTGACCTGTGTATTAGTCTCTTAGATAAGCCGTGGGTCATCGTTTTTTATTGTATTTTGTCATCTATTGAACAACTATTACTAATTTTTTCATTTATTAAATAACTTATTTATTTTAGTTTTTCATTTATTAAATACTATTATTTTTTATTTTTTCATTTATTGAATTACTATTATTTTTTTATTTTTTTCATTTAATAAATAACTATTATTTTTATTTTTCATTTATTGAATAACTTATTTTTTTTTTTTCATTTATTGAACAACTAATATTTTTATTTTTCATTTATTGAATAACGTATTTTTATTTTTCATATATTGAATACCTTATTATTTTTATTTTTCATTTATTGAATTATTGCTACTTACATTTTTTCATTTATTGAATAACTTATTTTATATTTTTCATTTATTAAATAACTTATTTTTTATATTTTTTCATGTAATGAATAACTTATTTTTTATATTTTCCTTTATTGAATAACTTTTTTATTTTTTATTTATTGAACAACTTATTTGTTTTTGTCATTTATTAGATAACTATTATTATTTTTTTATTTTATCATTTATTGAATAACTAGTATTATTTTTTCATTTATTAAGTGACATAATTTTTCTTTTTTTTCATTTATAGAATAACTATTATTTTTTATCTTTTTATTTATTAAATAACTTATATTATTATTATTATTATTATTTTTCATTTATCGAATAACTATAATTATTTGGTCGCACATGACTGTTGTGGTTGGTTACGAAACGCTTCACCAATAATCAATTGTCATTCATAACCTTAGAATGATAAGCCGCGTAGCCGAAGCTCTTAATTCACATGGCTAAAGTACCCTGTTTCTGTCAGCACTAAATTGATTTTTAGTTATTCATTGTAATGAAATTGTAATGAAAGTGCTATGAAAATGTAATGAAAAGCATAGCAGCGCTAAAGGAGGAAGTGAAGAAATGTGAAGAAAAAAATTATTGTATTTCTATACCAGTTATTGACTGGTAGTCTGTGGTATTTTTCGAAACTTGAGGCATTTTTGACTGTCATATCTGTTGTGATTTCTAATATGAAGTGCTGAACGTTTTTATGTAATTATATATACAGTATATATATATATATATATATATATATATATATATATATATATATATATATGTATATATATATATATATATATATATATATATATATATATATATATATATATATATATATATATATATATATATATATATATATATATATATATATATATATATATATATATGATATAAAAAGGCCTCATTATAGTTAGTTGACCGGAGTGGGGTCACAGCCAGTATGAGCCAGTGCGAAGTAAGGGAAGGCCCAATAACCTCATCCTAAAAAGGTTTGCATAGGAAACGGCATCCACCTAAAAAAAAATGTACATACGACAATATCTTACTTAACATTGAAATTGTACATTTTCCTTTGCATATCGTTCAGTTTTTTTTTTTTTTTTTTTTGCTTTGTGTAGTTTGCTTTACAAATGACCATCACTTTTTTGGCCCCGTAAGGGGGGTAGCGCCGACAGTGCACCTCAAGCGGTACACTGTAGGCATTACTTAAGGTTCTTTGCAGCTTGCCTTCCTTGGCCCCTAGCTGTAACCCCTTCCGTTCCTTTTACTCTACCTCCTTTCATATTCTCTTTCTCCCATCTGCCTTTCCAGCCTCTCCTAACAATTGATTCATACTGCAACTGTTTTGAGGTTTTCCACCTGTTGCGCCTTTCAAACCTTTTACTGTCAATTTCCGTTTCAGCGCTGAATGACATCATAGGTCCCAGTGCTTGGCCTTTGGCCTAAATTCTGTATTCAGTTCTGTTCTAACACTTTTTTGGGAAGCCCTCAGACTTCTGTATGACTTGGTTGAAAGGATTAAAATCTCTGTATTTCCTTCCTGCAACTCCAACGACAACAAGAACACTCTGCTCCTGGGACCCCTATGATTAATTAAACTGAATTGAATATAGAATTTAGGCCAAAGGCCAAGCACTGGGACCTATGAGGTCATTCATGGCTGGAAAGGAAATTGAGAGTAGAAAGGCTTAAAGGTGTAACAGGAGGAAAACCTTACAGTTGCACTTTGAAATAATTGTTAGGAGAGGGTGGACAGCAAGATGGAAGAAAGATAATATGAATGGGGTTACAGTAAAAGGAATGAAAGGGTTTGCAGCTAGTGGCCGAAGGGACGCTGCAAAGAACCTTTAGTGATGATTAATTACCCCCTGTTATTCAGGTCGAGTGATGCCTGATTGATTGTTGACACTAAAAGCCTGTTTGGTCTGATAAGGGATGTGCCGTAGCCGAGATGACACTAAACCCCTGATGTAAGGGTTACCTCAGGGGCGGGTTCCTAAAATATTGATTTTTTGGTCAATTTTGCCGTTAAAGTCTGATTTTCCCAGATGGTAAAATTCATGTTCATGCAGGTTGTAGCATAGTTTTCGACTGATATTTGTAAATCCTGATTTACAATGTTTTTCAATGTTGTAAGAATATCCCCACATGATAATATTTATGTTCATGCCAGTTGTAGTTTAGTTTCAACAGATATTTGTAAACCATGATATTACAGTGTTTTTCAGTGTTGAAGAATACCCCCATAGGATAAAATTTATGTTCGTATAAGTTGTTGTTTATTTTAAACTGATATTTCTAAATCTTGATATTACAATGTTTTTCAATGTTTAAGAATATCCCCATACGATAAAATTTATGTTCATATAAGTTGTAGTTTAGTTTTTAACCGATACTTGTAAATCCTGATTTACAATGTTTGTCAATGTTTAAAAATATCCCCTTACGATAAAATTTATGCTCATAAAATTTATGTCCATATAAGTCGTTGTTTAGTTTTCAACTGATATTTATAAATCCTGATATTGCAGTGTTTTTCAATGTTTAAGAATATCTTTGGCAATCGATTGCCCGTTAAACGCCGGCTAAACTTACCTTTTGAACGTACCCTCCTCAATTTACACCTAACTCTGCCAATCTATTGATTACGGTGAGCTCTTGTCAACACTGAACTTCCTTCCTCTTTCCCCCCTCTACCCCCCCACCCCGCACCCGAGATAACACATGGCTGGTGGTACCTTTTGTAATTAGCAGGTAAACACCCTTGAGAACGATCGTATGTCACTGAATTAGTTTAGTTTTGTCGATTTGCAGATGAAAATATTCCCTTCTTGTGAAGAGGATGTTGAATTGAGTTTTTTCCAAGTGGTTTCACTTGTGCCTTGTGAAAAAAAAAAATTTTTTTCTTTATATCAGTTTCTATTTTTATTTCATATATTTTCTTGTGGTTTTCTCGTCTTCTTGCTTCTGGCCTCATTATCTTTTTACAGAAGTTTATGTGTTTCATGGTCGAGGAATAAATAAGGAGAGAGTAAGAATGCAACCTGTTATTTTGATCCTTTTTCGTGCCTGTGTCATATCGTCATTATTACAGCGCTTGTTCTAATACAAATAGTCCTCTCAAAGTTATGATTTTTATTTTTATTCCTTTTATTAATTCGTAAATCTAAGAAAGTGTACCTTCTCTGCTACAGTTTTTATACTAAATTTGTTGTTTAGATAATAGTAAAATCATTCTGTTATATATTTAAGTGAGATTTCAGACGCTTGCGCAACCCAGCAAGAACCAGGTCCATCCCACCTGTCAAAAGAAAATTGTGATTTCAAGCTAGTTGTGACGATCCATCCTGCTTGTCAGGAAAGCAAAGGCGGATTGAACGAAGACCTGTGTGACTATTTTGCGTGACCTTACGTAATGTCTGCCCGTCAAGAACGTGTAAAAGCTATTGACTAACTGTCAGGTTTGTGTACAACGAGTTGCTGCTGTGAAAGCTAGGCGTCCTTGTGGTTATATTGCGTTGCTTGCTATAACTTTGTGTTCCCTTCACTTTGAAGGCTTTCTCGAGTCGATTGTCACTTCTGAAAGGGTCTTGCAGTGGAAAGTTCCCCCTCCGGAAGTTGTTTTCATGGTAGTGTCTCCCAGTGGAGAGTTGCTTTGCTTAAAATATTTCTTGGAAGAAATTTATCAGGGAAGTTTCTTCTGAATTTTATTGCAGAATATTTTAGCTGCTTCTGAATTGTACTGCCGAATATTTTCGTTTCTTCAGAATTTTACTGCAGAATATTTTAGTTTCTTCTGAATTTTACTGCAGAATATTTTAGTTTCTTCTGAATTTTACTGCAGAATATTTTAGTTTCTTTTGAATTTTACTGCAGAATATTTTCGTTTCTTCAGAATTTTACTGCAGAATATTTTAGTTTCTTTTGAATTTTACTGCAGAATATTTTAGTTTCATCTGAATTGTACTGCAGAATACTTTAGTTTCTTTTGAATTTTACTGCAGAATATTTTAGTTTCTTTTCAATTTTACTGCAGAATATTTTAGTCTCTTCTGAATTGTACTGCAGAATATTTTAGTTTCTTTTCAATTTTACTGCAGAATATTTTAGTTTCTTCTGAATATTACTGCAGAATATTTTAGTTTCTTCTGGATTTTGCTTCAGAATATTTTAGTTTCTTCTGAGTTTTACTGCAGAATATTTTAGTTTCTTCTGGATTTTACTGCAGAATATTTTAAGAAGCGTTTTCATGGCAGTCTCTGCCAAGGGTATTTCCATCAAATCTTTCCTGGAAGTTTCTTCAGAATTTCACTAAAGATTTAAAAAATATATATATTCTTTGAATAACTATTTTCTGGAGACTGTACAAAAAATTGGAACCATAATTTTCCACCAGTCATATGATATTACCAATTGTTTTCCTTGAATAATTATTTTCTGGAAACTTTAGAAAAATTTGAGCCATAATTTTCTGTCAGTCAGATGATATTATCAATTGATTTTTTTCACTGTACGTCATTGTCGGAAAAATACAAAAGAGATGAAAAATATGAAGAGCGCAAATTAGAAAGCAGCTCTCTAAATGAAAACCTAAAAAAAAACCAAAGTGAGAGAGCGACGCTTGAAATGAAAACGTAAGAAACAGTACAAGGAACGAATTATACCTGAAATGGAGGTACTGTATATAGCACCAGGTACCACAGACAGTAGCGGGAATTCATTTTAGATAATGGACGAAGGAACCCAAAAGCAGGGAGTAAGTTCCTGTACAGGGTCTGATTCTCAGGATTGAATAGCATAGCTCCTGATTATCAGAATTTAGTAGCATAGATCCTGATTCTCAGGATTTAATAGCATAGATCCTGATTGTCAGGATTTAATAGCATAGATCCTGATTCTCAGGATTGAGTAGCATAGATCCTGATTCTCAGGATTTAATAGCATAGCTCCTGATTATCAGAATTTAGTAGCATAGATCCTGATTCTCAGGATTTAATAGCATAGATCCTGATTGTCAGGATTTAATAGCATAGATCCTGACTCTCAGGATTGAATAGCATAGATTCTGATTATCAGGATTGAGTAGCATAGATCCTGATTGTCAGATCTTGAGGATTGGTTTCAGGTTAATAACATTCTGATTTAATAGCATAGATCCTGATTATCAAGATTTAATAGCATAGATCCTGATTATCAAGATTTAATAGCATAGATCCTGATTCTCAGGATTTAATAGTATAGATCCTGATTCTCAGGATTTAATAGCATTGATCCTGATTATCAGGATTTAACAGCATAGATCCTGATTATCAGGATTTAACAGCATAGATCCTGACTCTCAGGATTGAATAGCATAGATCCTGATTATCAGGATTGAGTAGCATAGATCCTGACTCTCAGGATTTAATAGCATAGACCCTGATTATCTGTATATGCTATAGAAAATTCGGCTTTTCATTAAATACAAGTAAAGGTGCCCTTGACAGACAAATCCCAAAAAGAGCGCCTGCACAACATGATTGGTTTGGCGCTTCAAAGAAGCCTTTATTGTCTGAAGTTTGATGTATCGATTTGTATTAACCTTTTGTACCAGACAGCAAATACCCCGGTCATCACAAAAGCTGAGTGATGTTGGGAGAGTAAATATACTTTACGCTTGAATTTTGACGCTCGTCATCAAAATCCTCAGAGGTCGTTCCCGCTCGTAAGTTCGTTCGTTGAAATGAGACGTTGCTGTTAAATTGTTCTCTCCAGTAACGTTAAAATAAGTAATAGCTGAAACCCCTTTCGTTTCTTTTACTGTACCTCCTCTCATATTCTCTTTCTTCCGTCTTACTTTCCTCAACCCTCTCCTAACAATTGAGTCATGGTGCAACTGCTTTGAGGTTTTCCTCCTGTTACACCTTTCAAAATTTTTACTGTCAGTTTCCGTTTCAGCGCCGAATGACCTCATAGGTCCCAGTGCTTGGCCTTTGTCCTAAATTCTATGTTTTCAGTTCAATTCAGGTAAATAAAGTTTTACCTGGAAATGTTGTTCAACCTTCCATAAATGCTTAGTTGGATACTGAACTTTCTCACGCAGCATTCTTCCCGTAGGGGGTTAGTGCCGTCAATGCATCTCATACGGCGCACTGTAGGCAATACTTTAGGTTCTTTGTAGCGTCCCTTCGGCCCTCTAGCTGCAACCCCTTTCATTCCTTTTACGATACCTCCGTTCATATTCTCTTTCTTCCATCGTACTTTCCACCCTCTCCTAACAATTGTTTCAACATTATTTTCAGCGCCGAATGACCTCGTAGATCCAAGCGCTTGGCTTTTGGACTATAGTTTATATTCCCATTCCAGTTCCAAACAGGATTCGGGTAAACATTTAAAGCAGTACGAAAATGGTAATACTCATTAACCTACTCTGCTTTTAATAGCCTTTGGATTTTGTTAAATTTTCACATGAGAACTTTGTGCTCATTCTGTATCTTACCACTTTTTTGGACACTTCCCTCCCTCCCTACCCCCTGCCACTTAGATTCCCAAGGTCGGGGGTTGGGTGGGGTGGGGGGTTTTGGGAATTTGGGGGTAGGGGGCAGCCTCGTGCAACATTAAGCTGTTCGGCTACAGTTTGGTTTGATCCGATTTAATTACCGTCGCGTGCTACGAACTTCGACCGAGCTAAACCTTTTAACCAAACTGTGTGTGTGTGTTTGTGTATGTGTGGATATCATTCAAGTACGTAGCACGTATGGCCTTCCTTACGTACGGCGAATAATTTGCTTGTAGTGAGTGCCGCGTAAAAACGACGCACGAATCTACAATTATATATATAGGAAACATTAAGCTGATTGAACGGTCACGTCTATAGGTTGAAGAATAGCAACTTCCAGGAGTCAAGACCGCTTGTGTATTCGAGATACAAAGGAACATCATTATGAGTTTATCAGATATCCTGAGTTCTTTTAAAAAGTAAGGATATACGCACTGCTCGCCAAAGGAAATATTTCACAAAACTGGTTATAGAAAAATTTTTGCCACCATCTTGCACTGAGCACTTGGAACTATCTTGCTTGTTCAGATCCTAGAATTAAACAGTCAAGAAGTTGATTCAGAATCAGTGAAGTATTTTATGAGAATGATATAAAAGCTCTTTACATTTAACAGCTGTGTCATGAAACGTTAAAATCTAAAGTTTAAGTTGAGTCCTAAAAGCAGAGGAAGCCGCTTTTATTTTGATTCGTGATTTCAGATCGTTTTTAGTTTTCTGAAAAGAAAACTATTGTGCCGGCTTTGTCTGTCCGTCCGCACTTTTTTCTGTCCGCCCCCAGATCTTAAAAACTACTGAGGCTAGAGGGCTGCAAATTGGTACGTTGATCATCCACCCTCGAGTCATCAAACATACCAAACTGCAGCCCTGTAACCTCAGTAGTTTTTATTTTATTTAAGATTAAAGTTGGCGATAATCGTGCTTCTGGCAACGCAACAGCACAGGCCGCCACGGCCGGCTGTGAGTTTCATGGGCCGCGGCTCATACAGCATTATACCGAGACCACCTAAATATAGATGTATTTTCGGTGGCCTTGATTATGTGCTATACAGAAAACTTTCTTCGGCGCATTTTTTACTTGTTAAATATTGCATAGAGATTCTTGTTAGGAAAAATAAAAATGATTCTGATGTCACGGATCATCAAGATCTAGTAGAGAGAGAGAGAGAGAGAGAGAGAGAGAGTTATTTTTAAAATGGATCTCTCTCTCTCTCTCTCTCTCTGCAGACTCACGTGTATAAAACCTTGACCAGATATTGAAGAAAGCAGATTTCGATCAAACGGCACGAGGACAGTTTATCACCTCGCAGCCAAGCCATGAAATTAATTAAA
>NC_089767.1:41432008-41442008 GCF_040412425.1 Macrobrachium rosenbergii | reverse complement strand
AGTTTAATTAATGAAACGTAATGGCACTCTTCATTAATTAGTCATTATCTCGTCTTTTCTCCTAAACTTTTTTTTCATTTCCTGCCATTATAGAACCCTGTGATATACAAAGAAACGAATAAAGGTTAATTACAAATGTGATTCAATGAAATTCTCCTGGAAAGGAAATTAGTAAAATATTCACGCTTATGGACGTAAGAATATATTCCATTTTTCTTGGTATTGCGTAGTCTTAGAGCAGATGTTGGATCTTAGTTTGAAAAGGCTGAGTGGCCTTCGTAGAACATATTGTCAGAATGATATTTGGATCTTTCCTAGATAGACCCCCCACGGGTTTTAAGCCGGCATGTATCCACCCTTGCGGCGTATTTAGTACAAGCCCTTTGGGAATTTTTTTTAAAACTGGTATGTGTCCACATTTGTGGCGTGTTTAGTACAAGCCCTTTGGGAATTTTTTTTTAAAACTGGTATATGTCCACATTTGTGGCGTGTTTAGTACAAGCCCTTTGGGGGATTTTTTTAAACATATGTCCACATTTGTGGCGTGTTTAGTACAAGCCCTTTGGGAATTATTTTTTTAACTGGTATATGTCCACATTTGCGGCGTGTTTAGTACAAGCCCATTGGGAATTTATTTTTTAAACTGGTATGTGTCCACATTTGTGGCGTGTTTAGTACAAGCCCTTTGGGAATTTTTTTTAAACTGGTATGTGTCCACATTTGTGGCGTGTTTAGTACAAGCCCTTTGGGGATTTTTTTTTAACCGGTATGTGTCCACATTTGTGGCGTGTTTAGTACAAGCCCTTTGGGGATTTTTTTACTTTTTCGGTGTGTTTAGTACAAGCCCTTTGGGGATTTTTTTTAACCCGGTATGCATCCACCTTTTAGGTGTGTTTAGTACAAGCCTGTTGGGGATTTCCGTATAAACATATACAAAAAAACTGTAAATATCATAAAGATAATGACCTCAAGAAATATTAGTTAGAGATAATGACTCCCGAAAACCTTTAGGGCACTATCTAGGAAAGATCCTGATATTTCGACTGCTTTTGAGATCCGTAAATAAATCTGTAAATGATATTGGTCTGAATGTAAACAGTGATTTTGATTTTTTAAGATAAATCGCTCTTGCAGATTTCGTTTTGAGTCTTCTCATGTGAATTGTTAAACTGACTCTAATTTAGGATTTTATACAGGTTTGTTCGTAGAATG
This sequence comes from Macrobrachium rosenbergii, assembly GCF_040412425.1. Lineage (NCBI taxonomy): Eukaryota > Metazoa > Arthropoda > Malacostraca > Decapoda > Palaemonidae > Macrobrachium > Macrobrachium rosenbergii. The sequence goes on along the minus strand of NC_089767.1, from coordinate 41,440,796 downwards.
TCCGATAATTTTAAAAATACTTAACATTCTTCTCTCATGAATTGTTAATGATAGTTTTAAGTTGACGCTCAATTTGGATTTTATCAATTTTTCTTTGTAGAGTATCCGATAATTTTAAGGATCCAATAATTTTAAGGATATTTAATATTCCCCTCTCATGAATTGTTAATAATAATTTTAAGTTGACTCAGTTTGGAGTTTATAATTTTTTTTTTTAGAATATCCGATAATATTAAGAAATATTCAATCAGTGTTTGCTTTTTGTCCTCCTCCTCCTCCTCCTCCTCCTCCTCCTCCTCCTCCTCCTCCTCCTCCTCCTCCTCCTCCTCCTCTCTCCTCCTCCTCCTCTCCTCCTCCTCCTCCTCCTCCTCCCCTCCTCCTCCCTCTTCGTCTTCTTTTGCGTCTTTCCCTTCTTCTCCTTCTTCCTCTTCTTATCTTTCTTCCTCTTCTTCCTCTTCCCCTTCTGCTTCTTCTTCTTCTTCTTCCTCTTCTTCGTCTTCTTCTTTTGCGTCTTATCCTTCTTCTTCTTCTTCTTCCTCTTCTTCTTATCTTTTTTTCTTCTTCTTCTTCCTCTTCTTCGTCTTCTTCTTTTGCGTCTTATCCTTCTTCTTCTTCCTCTTCTTCTTATCCTTTTTCCTCTTCTTCTTCCTCTTCTTCTTCTTCGTCTTATCCTTCTTCTTCTTCTTCCCAAAACAGGTTAATGTGAGGCAGTCCTTACCAAGGCGACGGGGGAAGAGGTCAAAAATGGCCGTCTCTTCATGGTCGATTTAGCAGGCTCCGAAAGGGCGAAGCAGACCCAGGTAAAGTGCCCATTAGCCCTCACGTTTTAGGTGGGCATTTGCACCTGGAATTAGGTTAATGGGGGATGGCCTTGCCATGGGGAGGGTGGGGTGGTTAGGGTGGAGTTTGGGGGGTGGGGGTGAGTGGGTGATCTGTGTAGCATGAAGGGGAATGCTGCTTCGATTGGTTTTTGCATGACTGTCATTATTTTGTTTCTGTTAATTTTCAGAGCTTATACATTTTTTTCAGTGGATATTTATTTTCATTAGTAATGAATTTCAGTTCAGAGTTTTAGCCGTTTTAGTGTCTCAGTAATTAATGGTCTAGTTCCCTGTAATAGATAAGAAGCAATTATGATTCTGTAATGGATGGTATCAGCTTCACATCTTTGTCCCGTGTTTTTTTTTTCTTTTACCGTCTCTGGACATTTGGTATTTGACCTGTCTGTCTGTTTACCACGTATATGTCCTTATGCCCTCACGAATTAATGTTTTATTAAACCAATAAGATTCTGATATCTTCGAAAAAAGAGATTTCAGACTTCACACATATCTTTTGTTGGTGGGATTCAGCTTAATATATGGCAGAGCCAAGGGTCACGGCGTTCCCAGAGAATTGCTAATAGACTATCGAGCAATTCTGGAGTTACCTGAAAGAATAACAAGCCGTTTTTATATTTTTCAAAGATGTTTTCCTAAGTGTATTGTTATTTCTATGTTCATTCAGGCTGTAGAGGCCGACTGATCAAACTGGCGAAAGCCTCCTGTATACAGCAGTATACTACATACATACTCACGAGAAGGTGATGGTATCAAACAGTTTCTTGGTTTCATGTTGCAGAACAAAGGCAAACGCTTGCAAGAAGGTGCCCACATCAACAGGTCGCTCTTGGCTCTCGGTAACTGCATCAATGCCCTGGCCGAGGGCAGGGCTAAGTATGTCAATTACAGAGACTCCAAATTAACTAGGCTGCTAAAAGTAAGTTTGATCAGTTCATTTTTTGTCTACGCTTAGATTTATATTTGTTTAATCATGTGTTTATTCCTGAGTATTTTAATGACTATAATTATTCATACACGTATATATAATGTGTATGTGTATGTGTATATATATATATGTATATATATACACATTGTTCTGTGCATCAACACAATTATTAACAGGACCGCATTGAAACTGAACGATATCTAGCTGAGTTATTTATTAAAAAAAAATTGCAAGCTTTCCAGGGCTAACAGTCCTCATTGTCAAGTATCCTGTTAGTAATCTATATATATATATATATATATATATATATATATATATATATATATATATATATATATATATATATATATATATATATATATATATATAATGTATGTACGTATGTATTATGTATGTATAGATATTCTGACTATTCAGTTCTTCCTTTATTAAAGGGTAATAACGTAACTTTCACATGAGAACAGATATTTTGTAAATTTAAAAGTAACTTTCCCACGTCACAAATCCTCGTCAAGACCCTGAATGAAACAGAATAACCCGTAAAATATCATTTAGAAACGTAACGTTAGTCACTGTCTATCTCGAGAGTGTAACAGTATTATGAAGGCGATTGAATGGTGTCGTTATTATTAATATATCATCGTATTACTTTTAGTCGTGAGTCAGAATTCAGGGTTATTTGTCTTTGTTATTGCTTGGGTGTGTAGTCAAGAACAAGGCTAAGAGAGACAAGGTCTACCCTGTTGGGCGGAGTCGCCTCCCACCTGGGGTAACTACGTAGGCGATGACGTATCTTCGAGGTACCTGCTCGTTACGGCAGTTCGCCTGCTGACGCAGTAAGGAGGTAGACTAAGCTCCGCCTACTCGGGGCGATTTTGGGGCTAATGAGCAGACCTTGTCTCTCTTGGCATTGGTCAAGAATATCATCGTCATTAATAGATTTTGCACATTTATTTAACTTTCGTAATCGTTATTGGCATTTAGGTGAGCGGGAACTGAAGATTACCATTGATCTTCAAGAATTTATTTTCACTTTTATTACAGTATGCTTCTCTTATGTATTTTTTTTTTTTTTTTTTTTTTGAAAAAGAAATGCCATTGTTAACTTCACAGTAAACATGCGAATATCTATTGACACCTGTATGCTTCTCATTACTTGTATTGTACATGAAAAAAAAATTGTTTTAATTTCATCACGGTCAGTTTCATTTAAATCACATTCTTTGTTCTCATCTTTTACTCTCTGACGCATTTTTACTGTTAGTTTCCGTTTCAGCGCTGAATGACCTCACAGGTCCCACCGCCTAAGTTCTACGTTCCACTCTATTCCCCTCTTTGCAGGACGCTCTCTCCGGCAACTGCCGGACTGTGATGATAGCCCACGTCTCCCCCTGCCACAACCACAGGGAGGAAACTCGAAACACGCTTGTGTATGCCGACAGGGCCAAAAATATCTCCAAAAATGAGTGACCTTGTTCCCTTGTTTGTCTCTTTGGCTAGGGGTTTTTGATTTTGTTAGTTTTGTGTGTTTTGTATGCCAATGTTACATTTTTATATTAGTTTATATTTATATATATATAAATATATTTATTAGTTTTATAGAGAATGTATATATATATATATATATATATATGAATATATATATATATATATATATATATATATATATATATATATATAAATATTTATATATATATAAATATATATATATGAATAAATTATTTATATATATACTTATATATATATTGAATCCTATATATATATATATATATATATATATATATATATATAGCTATAGGGTGTTATATATACTTATAATATAATGTTACCGAAGGGGAATTTTTAGTTGATAATAAATGTCATTTTGATTCCGGTCGAGGAGTCGAACACGATTTCGTTAGTGCGTCACTGTGAGTCCTGATTCTCGTCCGTCGCTGGTTGACCCCAACGGTGGATTTATTATCAATAAAAATCCTTCGGTAACATATATGAAAATATTATTTCGAGGTAGAAATTGGATATTGCATTTTAAATTTGATTATATATATATATATATATATATATATATATATATATATATATATATATATATATATATATATATATATCAACACTACACACACACACTCTTTAAAAGGGGGTGCTCTTTTTTGTTTACTCTGTTTGCTCTCAAACTGCATGCAGTGAGTTAAACCCCACGCAAGCGATTTAAAATTACAATCTTACTTTGAATAATTATCATTCGACGGTTTTGAGATCCGCCACTGACAGCGAGTCGCGTTCAACTCTCCCCAACACCAGGTGCGGAAAAACGTCCTGGACGTCTCGTACCACGTCTCGCAGTACCAGACGATCATCGCGGAGCTGAAGGACGAAATAGACAGGCTGAAAGGGAAGATTGAAAATGGGGAAGTGGAGGAAGATGACGGGACGAAGGAGGACGAACGCCAGGCAAACAACGAGAGGCTCCGGAAACTAAAGTCTGATCTCATCGACCACTTCAGGGAACAGATGAACTTGAGGTGCGGTTCTGATCCTTTGATTTTGTTCGAGTTTTGGTTTTCTGCAGAGCTTTTTCTGTCCGCCCTCGGGTCTTAAATACTACCGAGGCTAGAGGGCTGCAAATTGGTATGTGGATCATCCACCCTCCAGTCATCAAACGTACCAAATTGCAGCCCTCTAGCCTCAGTAGTTTTTTTTTTTATTTAAGTTTAAAGTTATCCATAATCCTGGCGTTTGGCAACGATATAGTTCAGGCCACCACCGGGCCGTGGTTAAAATTTCATGGGCCGCAGCTCATACAGCATTATACCGAGACCGCCGAAAGATAGAAAATATAGATCTATTTTCGGTGGCCTTGATTATACACAAAACTCGATTGCATTTTTTACTAGTTTTATTTGCTGTTCATTTCAGTGAGCTTGGCTTTCTTGTGGAGAATTTCTATAAGTCAGAGTAGTATTTATTTCGCTTTCTTTTAGTGTTTTTATGTATAATTCTTTACGTTCGCTTTCGTGCGCTTTCAGTTTGTCCGAGTGCTGGGTCATTTCAAGAACTGTGCCCCTTCGGACACGGTACAGTTCTCTTTTCTAACTAGTTGTTTGTACATGCAGTTACTCGAGGTTTTTGTTCCTCTGTTCTGAAGTCTTTTACTTGCTCACTCGGCAGTTTTTCAGAAAGATATCTTAGAAGCACAATAACCTCTTATGCCCCCATTCTTTTACTTTATAATTTTGTATTGAAGTAATATCTTGTATGCTTAAATGGCCATCAGGGGTGCACTGTAGGCATTACTAAAGGTTCTTTGCAGCGTCCCTTCGGCCCCTAGCAGCAACCCCTTCCATTCCTTTTACTGTACCTCCTCCATTCATATCTTTCTTCCATCTTGCTATCCACCCTCTCCCAACAATTATGTCACAGTGCAACTGCTCTGAGGTTTTCCTCCCGTCACACCTTTCGTAACCTACCTCCACCTCGATTTCCTTCCCAGCGCCAAATGACCCCTTAGTTCCCAGTGCTTGGCCTTTGCTCCCAGACTCTGCATGCCATTCCTTGTTCCAACACCGCAGGAACAAACTGATGGACATCGACAGCAACATCTTGGCCCTGTCGATGGAGTTCGAGAGGCAGAATCTGGTGGTCACCGAGTGGGAGACGGAGAAGGCCCGGCGCAACAAGCGCAAATCGGAGCAGGAGAAAGGTCCGCAGGGCGAGCAGATCATCGACATGGACGCCGAGAAGGACAAGGGTTGGGATCACGGATGCTCTGCAGCGGTTTTTGTTTGGGTTTGAGTTCGTCGGGAGGGCAAGGCGGAGATATGGGGATCAGGAATACTTTTTTCCTTTTTATTTTGGTTTTTGTTCAGAGGAAGTTGTAGCGTTTTTGGTGGGCGAGATAGAGATGTAGGAGGTTTAGAATCCTGTTTGTATACGATCAGGAATACTTTATCTTTTGTTCATAGGAAGTTGTAGCGTTTTTTGGGGAGGCAGAGACAGAGATGCATGTGGGGTTTAGATCCCTATTTATATCGATCAGGAATCCTTTTAACTTTTTTATTTTGGTTTTTGTTCAGAGGAAGTTGGCGTTTTTGGTGGGCGAGATAGAGATGTAGGGGGTTTAGAATCCTGTTTTATATACGATCAGAATACTTTATCTTTTGTTCATAGGAAGTTTTTTTTTTGGTTTTGGGGGGCGAGACAGAGAGAAGGTTTAGATCCTATTATATACGATCAGGAATCCTTTTAACTTTTTTATTTTGGTTTTTGTTCATAGGAAGTTGTAGCGTTTTTGGTGGGCGAGATAGAGATGGAGGGGGTTTAGAATCCTGTTATATACGATCAGGAATCCTTTTAACTTTTTATTTTGGTTTTGTTCATAAGAAGTTGTAGCGTTTGGGGGCAAGACAGAGATGCAGGGGTTTAGAATCCTATTTATATACGATCAGGAATCCTTTTAACTTTTATTTTAGTTTTTCTGTTTTTTTAGCATTTTTGCAGGGGGTTTAGAATCCCTATTATATACGATCTGTCCTGTTTAAGAAGTTGTAGCGTTTGGGAGGCGAGACAGAGATGCAGGGTTTAGAATGCCCTATTTATGTACGATCAGAATCCGTTTAACTTTTATTTTAGTTTCTGTTCATAGGAAGTTTTAGCATTTGGCAGCGAGACAGAGATGTAGGAGGTTTAGAAGTTATTGATGTAATGTTTGTGTGTACATATTTAGGTAGGTGTATATATCATCACACGAGACGCAGCCTATTAGTCGTGCCCTCAGTGTGGTTCGTGAAGGATTCCACAGCGACACAATTGAAATAGTGAAAATAGTAAATACCGAACGTCAGAAATCCTAAATGAATTCGTCTTGATAATTAAATTGTAATAATTAGTTTCTGGTTTAATGCTGTGTCTGTTTAGAATATTACTTATATTGACCAGTTTACACACTGTACATATATATGTGTATATATATGTATATTATATGTGCGTGCTTGTGTGCATGTGCTTATGTATAGGAAGCCTTTCAGTCGAGAAACGTGCCAATAGCGCCATCCTGGGCCAAAGTACTTTTAATTTAATTTATTTTAAAAATGGCACTTGGCATGTTTCTCGACTGAAAAGCTCATATTTACGTATATATGTGTCCATGTAGTGTTCAAAATGTGAATTACAAAGCAAGGAAGGTAACCATTGGGTGTAACGGCAATCATGTAGTAATGTTTACCTCGTATTTACCTAGCTCAGGCGTTACTCACCATCTTCTCTTTCCTGGCCCCTCTCTCGGAGGCGATAGGCGAAGAGCCCAAGAGGTCACGGAAAGCTATATAGGCGATGTTTGTTTTCAAATTGGGAGGACCTCATGTACCTGCAGAAAGCAGCAGAGGTACACTCCGACATGAGGACAAGGTGGAGCAGGAGTTGCTGAGGTGAAGGGAGAGAGCTTTTATAAAGCAAGACATGGAGGACTTTTGAGGTCGCTCTGTTCCATTTTTTTATTTAATTGTTTATTTATATATTAAAGTTATTTATATGTTTGCATATTTACTTACTTCTTTATTTATATGTTTACCTATTCATTCACTTATTTGGATAATTATTTTCTTGGGGAAAGCGTCATGGGAGAGATGGGAAATAAATCAGGCCTCAAACCTTAACTTTCAGTACTTCTGAGGTATGTGCTGCCAGGAATTGCTGCCTAGGTCATGTGGTCATCGATTAAGTTTGTGTAAAGTTAGGTCACATGGTCGTCGATCCAAGTACAAAGGTAAAGTTAGGCCACTGAGGCCATCGGCTAAGTACAGGTAAAAGTTAGGTCACGTGAGGTCATCGATTAAGTTTAGGTAAAGTTAGGTCACACAAGGTCATCGATTAAGTTTTATGTTAAGTTCAAGGTTATCGATTAAGTTTAGGTAAATTTAAGCCACATGAGGTCATCGATTAAGTTTAGGTAAAGTTATGTCACATGAGGTCATCGATTAAATAAGGTAAAGTTAGGTCACACCAGGTCATCGATTAAGTTTATGTAAAGTTAGGTCACACTAGGTCATCGATTAATTTAATGTAAAGATAGGTCACACTAAGATGTCGATTAAGTTTAGGTAAGTTAGTCACATGTGGGTCATAACAATTAAGCAAGGTAAAGCAAGGTCACTAGGTCATTGAGTAAGTTTAGGTAATGGAGTTAGGTCACACGAGGTCGTTGATTAAGTTTAGGTAAAGTTAGGTCACATGAGGTCATCGATTAAGTTTAGGTAAAGTTAGGTCAAAGCGTGTCATCAAGTTTAGGTTAGGTTTCTCTTGAATTCTTTCAAACACTCTTATGGTTTTGTAAGAACATAAATAATTCTATAGCTGTGATGAATTTAAAAACCCGTGTAAGGTTATTTGTATATTACTCAGATTTCATTCGAAATCTGAGTAATATCTAAATTTTGATAGTCCATTGACTTCGTATAATGACACACTGTTGAGGCTGTTACTGGACTTGTACACTGTAACCTTAAATTGCAGTCGAGACTTTATATCAGGCTATATTTCAAAACAGGTATATTTATGTTAATTCATAAATACCCACCTCCCAAGCATTATTTCATTTGATATCATTCATTCGTTTTTACTGTATTTTGTTTCTCAAAAAGTTAAGTATGCCTTAGTTTAACCAGACAACAGCTCTCCTAGGGCTGGCCCAAGGATTAGATTCATTTTACGTGGCTAAGAACCAGTTGGTTACAGTACTCGCTCAGTGTGAATTTCGTCGTGGTTTTGCAGAGATGAAGAGTGAAATTGAATTTTTTTCTTCAAATATTTCACTCTCTCATGACACTGACTTTCTGTCTGAACTGGCCAACACCTCATAAAACTCTCCTCACACAGCTGTTGTCAATCGCTTAAAAGGTGCCAAAGCGACTGAGACGGTGCCGCCTTTTATTATCATTTGGAGGAGGTGTAAGGAGGTAGGGAGGAGGGAGGGTGGCACTGTTCATTGCCATTCTTTGCAGCTAAGAAATACGCTCGGCTGCCTGGT
>NC_089767.1:41414508-41419508 GCF_040412425.1 Macrobrachium rosenbergii | reverse complement strand
AGAAGAGAAAGAAGGAATAGGAGGAGAAGGAGAAGAGGAAGAAGTAGAAGGAAAGGAAGAGAAGAAGAGGTGGGGGGGGATGGAAGAAGAGAAAGAAGGAATAGAAGGAGAAGGAGAAGAGGAGAAAGTAGAAGGAAAGGAAGAGAAGAAGAGGGTGGGGGATGGAAGAAGAAAGAAGGGAAGAAGAAGGAGAAGAGGAGAAAGTAGAAGGAGAAGGGAAGAGGAGAAAGTAGAAGGAAAGGAAGAGAAGAAGAGGTTTGGGGGGATGGAAGAAGAGAAAGAAGGAATAGGAGGAGAAGGAGAAGAGGAGAAAGTAGAAGGAAAGAAAGAGAAGAAGAGGTGGTGGGGATGGAAGAAGAGAAAGAAGGAATAGGAGGAGAAGGAGAAGAGGAGAAAGTAGAAGGAAAGAAAAGAAAAGAGGTGGGGGGTGATGGAAGAAGAGAAAGAGGGAATAGGAGGAGAAGGAGAAGAGGAAGAAAGTAGAAGGAAAGGAAAAGAGAAAGAGGTGGTGGGGGATGGAAGAAGAGAAAGAAGGAATAGAAGGAGAAGGAGAAGAGGAGAAAGTAGAAGAAAGGAAGAGAAGAAGAGGTGGAGGGTGGATGGAAGAAGAGAAAGAAGGAATAGAATAGAAGGAGAAGGAGAAAAGAGGGAAGAGAAAGTAGAAGGAAAGGAAGAGAAGAAGAGGTGTGGGGATGGAAGAAGAGAAAGAAGGAATAGAAGGAGAAGGAGAAGAGGAGAAAGTAGAGGAAAGGAAGAGAAGAAGAGGTGGGTGGGGGATGGAAGAAGAGAAAGAAGGAATAGGAGGAGAAGGAGAAGAGGAGAAAGTAGAAAGGAAGAAAGAAGAGGTGGTGGGGGATGGAAGAAGAGAAAGATGGAATAGGAGGAGAAGGAGAAGAGGAGAAAGTAGAAGGAAAGGAAGAGGTGGGGGGGGATGGAAGAAGAGAAAGAGGGAATAGAAGGAGAAGGAGAAGAGGATGAAGCAGAAGGAAAGGAAGAGTAAAAGAGGTGATGGGGGATAGGAAGAAGAGAAAGAGGAATAGGAGGAGAAAGGAGAAGAGGAGGAAGTAGAAGGAAAAGGAAGAGAAGAGGTGGTGGGGGATGGAAGAAGAGAAAGAGGAATAGGAGGAGAAGGAGAAGAGGAGGAAGCAGAAGGAAAGGAAGAGAAGAGGTGGTGGGGATGGAAGAAGAGAAAGAGGGAATAGGAGGAGAAGGAGAAGAGGAGGAAGTAGAAAGAGAAGAAATACAGAAGAAAGAGAAGAAGAGAAAGTAGAAGGTTAGGTGGAAAGGGAAGGAAAGAGAGGGGAAGAAGAGGGAGAATAAGGAGAAGGAGAAGAAGAACTAGTAGTTTCTAACTTACCTAAAGCTAAGAAATCGGGATAAAGTCCATTTCCTTTAATTTGTGGGGGGTTGAGGAGGTGGTGGGTATCCTCTAGGTTCCGGGTACTGGTGACTTCCGGGTCCCATTGGAGGAGACCCAGGTTACTGTAGATTTCCGGGTCGCGTTGGAGGAGAAGGGTACTACTGTAGATTTCAGGTCCGTTGGAGGTGACCCAGGGTACTGTAGATTTCGGGTCGCGTTGGAGAGACCCAAAGCTGTAGATTTCGGGTCCCGTTGGAGGAGACCCAGGGTACTTTAATTTCGGGTCTCGTTGGAGGAGACCCAGGGTACTGTAGATTTCCGGGTCCCGTTGGAGGAGACCCAGGGTACTGTAGATTTCCGGGTCTCGTTGGAGGAGACCCAGGGTACTGTAGATTTCCGGGTCCCGTTGGAGGAGACCCAGGGTACTGTTGACTTTCGGGTCCCATTGGGGCATCAGCATATTGTTGACTTTCGGGTCCCATTGGGGCATCAGCATATTGTTGACTTCCGGGTCCCATTGGGGCATCAGCATATTGTTGACTTCCGGGTCCCGTTGGAGGAGCTTGAGGGTATTCTGGATGACCAGGTCCTAATGGGGGCCCAGTCGGCGCTTGTGGGTCCATGCCAGGTGTAGGTCCTTGAGGCATTTGGGCTTCTGGATATCCATGCTGTCCCCAGCCTTGTTGTCCCCAGCCTTGTTGTCCCCCCCAGCCTTGTTGTCCCCAGCCTTGTGGTCCCCAGCCTTGGGGTCCCCAACCTTGTGGTCCTGGACCCATTCCGTATGGACCGTAAGGGCCGTAGGGAGGAGTTGAAGCGTTTGTTACGGGCGGAAGGACGTTGATGCCTTTTTTCTGTAGGCGCTCTTGCCGTTTCTGTTCCTTTTTCTTTCGCTTCTCTTTCTTCTTCCTCTCCTTCACGCCTAGCAGTCTGTTCATTTCTCCCTTTAGTCGTAGCGCACGGAAAAGGTCGCCGATTATCCGGATGGCATTTGCTTCCATTTCGTGTAATTCTCCCAACTCAAGGATGGCCCAATTAGGAGCGAGGAAAGGGGAAGGAGGAGGAGGATCAGAGGGAGGAGGAAAAGAAGGAACAGAGGAGTGAGGAGAAGGAGGAACAGAGGAGTGAGGAGAAGGAGGAGCAGAAGAGGGAGGAGAAGGAGGAGCAGAGGAATGAGGAGAAGAAGGAACAGAGGAGTGAGGAGAAGGAGGAGCAGAAGAGGGAGGAGAAGGAGGAGCAGAGGAATGAGGAGAAGGAGGAACAGAGGAGTGAGGAGGAGGAGGAGCAGAGGAAGGAGGAAGAACAGGGATAGTAGGAGGAGAAGGAGGATCAGATAGAGCAAGAGGAGAAGGAGGATTAGAGAAAGTAGGGGGGGAAGAAAGAACGGGCGGGGGAGGACCAAGCAATTCAGGATCATGAATAGGAGGCTCTGCGCCCTCAGTTGGCGCCGTTCGGCTCAATAGTTTTCGGAGGAAGTCTCCTATTCGCTTCAGGTTTGGATTGGCCGCCTTAATCTGCACCTTCTTCTTCTCTTGAATTTCGGACTCGTCCAGTTCAGAGAAGAGCTTTTCCAAGTGCTCGTAGTCGCGGTACAGGCGGTCCACTTGTGTTCTGAGGTCTTCCTCAGCCGTAGGGGAGGAGGGAGGGGGTGAAGAATTGGGAGGAGAAGGAGAGACAGAAGGAGGAACGGGGGAAGGGGAAGGAGAGACGGAGGAAGGGGAGACGGAGGAAGGAGAAATAGAGGAAGGAGGAGGTGAAGGAGAAACGGAGGAAGGAGGAGGTGAAGGAGAGACAGAGGAAGGAGGAGGTGAAGGAGAGACAGAGGAAGGAGGAGGTGAAGGAGAGACAGAGGAAGGAGGAGGTGAAGGAGAAACGGAGGAAGGAGGAGGTGAAGGAGAAATGGAGGAAGGAGGAGGTGAAGGAGAAACGGAGGAAGGAGGAGGTGAAGGAGAAACGGAGGAAGGAGGAGGTGAAGGAGAAATGGAGGAAGGAGGAGGTGAAGGAGAAACGGAGGAAGGAGGAGGTGAAGGAGAAATGGAGGAAGGAGGAGGTGAAGGAGAAACGGAGGAAGGAGGAGGTGAAGGAGAAATGGAGGAAGGAGGAGGTGAAGGAGAGACAGAGGAAGGAGGAGGTGAAGGAGAGACAGAGGAAGGAGGAGGTGAAGGAGAAACGGAGGAAGGAGGAGGTGAAGGAGAAATGGAGGAAGGAGGAGGTGAAGGAGAAACGGAGGAAGGAGGAGGTGAAGGAGAAACGGAGGAAGGAGGAGGTGAAGGAGAAACGGTGGAAGGAGGAGGTGAAGGACAAACGGAGGAAGGAGAAGGTGAAGGAGAGACGGAGGAAGGAGGAGGTGAAGGAGAGACAGAGGAAGGAGGAGGTGAAGGAGAAACGGTGGAAGGAAGAGGTGAAGGAGAAACGGAGGAAGGAGGAGGTGAAGGAGAGACAGAGGAAGGAGGAGGTGAAGGAGAAACGGTGGAAGGAGGAGGTGAAGGAGAACCGGAGGAAGGAGGAGGTGAGGGAGGAATAGAGGAAAGAGAAGGAGAGGAAGGAAGAGGTGAAGGAGAAATAGGAGAAGGAGGAATAGAAGCTGAGGAAGAAGGAAGAGAAACAGAAGGAGACTTACCTTTTTGTTGGTCTTCTCTTCGAGTCTCGAAGATGGCAGGCCATACCGCGTAAGGAATAGGAGACCGTTCGTCCTCACTCGACGTCGTTCGGCGCAACAGTTTTCTGAGGAAGTTTCCTATTCTCTTCAGGTTTGGATGCGCCGCTTTTATCATCATCACCATCATCATCTTCTCTTGAAATTCGGTTTCGTCCAGTTCAGAGAAGAGCTTTTCCAGGCTTTCGTAGTCGCGGTAAAGTTGGTCCACTTCCGTCGCTAGGTCGTCCTGGGCCGTAGGGGAGGAGGGAGGGGGTGAAGAATTGGGAGGAGAAGGAGAGACAGGAGGAGGAAGGGCGGAAGGGCAAGGAGAGACAGGAGAAGGAGAGACAGAGGAAGAAGAGACAGGAGAAGGAGAAACAGGAGAAGGGGAAATAGAAGAAGGATAAACAGAGGAAGAAGAGACAGAAGGAGGAGAAACAGGAGAAGGAGAAACAGGAGAAGGAGAGACAGGAGAAGGAGAGACAGAGGAAGGAGAGACAGGAGAAGGAGAAACAGGAGAATGGGAAACAGAAGAAGGATAAACAGAGGAAGAAGAGACAGAAGGAGGAGAAACAGGAGAAGGAGAAACAGGAGAAGGAGAGACAGAAGAAGGAGAAACAGAGGAAGAAGAGACAGAAGGAGGAGAAACAGGAGAAGGAGAAACAGGAGAAGGAGAGACAGAAGAAGGATAAACAGAGGAAGAAGAGACAGAAGGAGGAGAAACAGGAGAAGGAGAAACAGGAGAAGGAGAAACAGGAGAAGGAGAGACAGAAGAAGGATAAACAGAGGAAGAAAGAGACAGAAGGAGGAGAAACAGGAGAAGGAGAAACAGGAGAAGGAGAGACAGAAGAAGGATAAACAGAGGAAGAAGAGACAGAAGGAGGAGAAACAGGAGAAGGAGAAACAGGAGAAGGGGAAATAGAAGAAGGATAAACAGAGGAAGAAGAGACAGAAGGAGGAGAAACAGGAGAAGGAGAAACAGGAGAAGGAGAGACAGAAGAAGGA